>NC_081415.1:381267475-381289304 GCF_030272615.1 Cryptomeria japonica | reverse complement strand
ACGTGGTTTTGATGCACATTGTGCTCTTAGAACCTTGTTTCAAAGCGTGTGGCTCGGAAGCTCTAGTTTCAAAACATCAAAATCAATTTTTAAAGGCACAATAAGGTTTCAAGACACAAGTCCCAATTCTCAAGCTGATAGCATCGAAACACGATTTTGAAAAACATGGTGCTCTTAGAACCTGATTTTGGAGCTTGTGCCTTGAAAGCCTTGATTTTAGAACATCAAGATCAATGTTTTGAGGCACAACAAGGTTTCAAGAAGCAAGTCCCTTTTCCGGAGCTTGTAGCGTCAAAATTCCATTTTGACGCACATCATTCTTTTAGAAGCTCATTTCAGAGCTTGTGCCTTGAAAGACCCAGTTTTGCAGCATCAAAATCAATGTGTGGAGGCACAACAACGTTTGAAGATGTAAGTGTCAATTCTAGAGTCAATAGCGTGAAAATCTGATTTTGGTGAACATCGTGCTCTTAGAACCTCATTCCAAAGCTTGTGCCTCGAAAGCCCTGATTTCGGAGCATCAAAATCAATGTTTTGAGGTAGAAAAAGGTTTCAAGATGCCAGCATTGATTCTAGAGTGAGTAACATCAAAATTAAATTTTGATGCTACTGGCTCTAGAATCGAGGCTTGCATCTCGAAACCTTGTTGTGCGTCAAACCACTGATTTTGATGCTCCGAAACTGGGGCTTTCGAGGCACAAGCTTCGAAATGAGGTTCTAAGAGCATGATGTGCGCCAAAATCAGATTTTGACACTATTCACTCTAGAATCAAGGCTTGCATTTTGAAACCTTGTTGTGCCTCCAAACATTGATTTTGAAGCTACAAAACTGGGTCTTTCAAGGCACAAGCTCCAAAATGAGCTTCTAAGAGAATGATGTGCATCAAAATGGAATTTTGACACTACAGGCTCCAGAATAGGGAATTACTTCTTGAAACCTTGTTGTGCCTTAAAACATTTATTTTCATCTTCCAAAATCAGGGCTTTTAAGGCGCAAGCTCCGAAATGAGGTTCCAAGAGCACAATGTACATCAAAATTGCGTTTTGATGCTACCTACTCTACAATTGGGACTTGTGTCTCGAAACCTTGTTGTGCCTCCAAACAGTAATTTTTATGCTCCAAAAATGAGGCTTTTGAGGCACAACCTAAGAAATGAGGTTCTAAGAACACGATGTTTGTCAAAATAGTGTTTTGACACTATCAGCTTGAGAATCGGGACTTGTGTCTTGAAACCTTGTTGCGCCTTTAAACATTGATTTTGATGTTTTAAAACTGGAGCTTTCGAGCCACACGCTCCAAAATTAGGTTCTAAGAGCACGATGTGCATCAAAATCACGTTTTGACACTACAGGCTCTGGAATCAGGACTTGCATCTTCAAACCTTATTGTTTGTCCAAACATCAATTTTGATGCTCCAAAACTGTTGCTTTTGAGACACAATTTCTAAAACAGGTTTCTAAGAGCACAATGTGCATCAAAATTGAATTATGATGCTACTGGCTCTAGAATCGGGGCTTGCATCTTGAAACCTTGTTGTGTCTCAAAACACTGATTTTGATGCTCCAAAACCGAGGCTTTCAAGGCACAAGCTTCGAAATGAGGTTCTAAGAGCACGATATGCACCAAAATACTATGTTGACGCTATTGACCTAGAATTGGGACTTGCATCTTCAACCCTTGTTGTGCCTCCAAACATTGATTTTTATGCTCCAAAACTGGGTCTTTCAAGGCACAAGCTCCGAAATGAGCTTCTAAGAGAATGATGTGCGTCAAAATTCCATTTTAACGCTACAGGCTCCGGGATAGGGAATTGCTTCTTGAAACCTTGTTGTCCCTCAAAATGTTGATTTTGATGTTCCAAAATCAGGGCTTTCAAGGCACAAGCTGCAAAATGAGGTTCTAAGAGCACGATGTACTCTGGAATTGGGACTTGTGTCTTGAAACCTTGTTGTGGCTCAAAACACTAATTTTTATGCTCCAAAAATGAGGTTCTAAAAACCCGATGTTTGTCAAAATCGTGTTTTGACGCTATCAGCTTGAGAATCGGGACTTTTTTCTTGAAACCTTATTTTGCGTTTAAACATTGATTTTGATGTTTTGAAACTGGAGGTTTTGAGCCACACGCTCCGAAATGAGGTTCTAATAGCACGATGTGCATCAAAATCGCGTTTTGACACTATCAGCTTGAGATTCGGGACTTGTTTCTTGAAACATTGTTGTGCCTTTAAACATTGATTTTGATGTTTTGAAATTGCAAATTTCAAGCCACATGCTTTGAAACAAGGTTCTAAGAGCACGATGTGCATCAAAATCAAAACTGGGGCTTTTGAGGCACAATTTCTAAACCAGGGTTCTTAAAGCACAATGTGCATCAAAATTGAATTTTGATGCTACTAGCTCTAGAATCGAGGCTTGCATCTTGAAACCTTGTTGTGTGTCAAATCACTCATTTTGATGCTCCGAAACTGGGGCTTTCGAGGCACAAGCTTCGAAATGAGGTTCTAAGAGCACGATGTGCGCCAAAATCAGATTTTGACACTATTCACTCTAGAATCAAGGCTTACATGATGTGCGTCAAAATGGAATTCTGACACTACACTTACTTCTTGAAACCTTGTTGTGCATTCAAGATGCAAGTCCTGATTCTAGAGTCAATAGCGTTAAAATTTGATTTTGGCGCACATCATGCTCCTAGAACCTCATTTCAAAGCTTATGCTTCGAAAGCCCCGGTTTGGGAGCATCAAAATCAGTGTTTTGAGGCACAACAAGTTTTTAAGATCGAATCCCCGATTCTAGAGCCAATAGCATCAAAATTCAATTTTGATGCACATTGTTCTCTTAGAACCATGGTTTAGAAATTTTGCCTCAAAAGCCCAGTTTTGGAGCATCAAAATCGATGTTTGGAGGCACAACAAGGTTTCAAGATGCAAGTCCTGATTCTAGAGCCGATAGCGTTAAAATTTGATTTTGACGCAAATCATGCTCAGAGAACCTTGTTTTGGAGCTTATGCATCAAAATCTTTGGTTTCGAAGCATCAAAATTAGTATTTGGAGGCACAACATGCTTTCAAAATGCAAGTCCCTATTCTGGAGCCTGTAGTGTCAAAACGTGATTTTGATGCACATCGTGCTCTTAGAACCTCGTTTCGAAGCGCGTGGCTTGAAAGCTGCGGTTTCAAAACATCAAAATCAATGTTTAAAGGCACAACAAGGTTTCAAGACACAAGTTCTGATTCTCAAGCTGATAGCGTCAAAACACGATTTTGACAAACATGGTGTTCTTAGAACCTCATTTTGGAGGTCGTGCCTCAAAAGCCTCATTTTTGGAGCATAAAAATTAGTCTTTTGAGGCACAAAAAGGTTTCAAGACACAAGTCACAATTCCAGAGTCGGTAGCATCAAAACGCAATTTTGATGTATATCGTGCTCTTAGAACCTCATTTCGGAGCTTGTCCCTTGAAAGCCCTTGTTTGGGAACAACAAAATCAATGTTTTGAGGCACAACAAGGTTTCAAGAAGCAAGTTCCTATTCCATAGCCTGTAGCACTGAAATTCCATTTGGACACACATCATTCTCTTAGAAGCTCACCTCGGAGCTTCTGGCTTGAAAGACCCATCTTTGGCTCATCAAAATCAATGTTTGGAGGCACAACAAGGTTTCAAGATGCAAGTCCCGATTCTAGAGTCAATAGCGTCAAAATCTGAATTTGGTGCACATCATGCTTTTAGAACCTCATTTCGAAGTTTGTGCCTCGAAATTCTTGGTTTCAAAGCATCAAAATCAGTGTTTTGAGGCACAACAAGGTTTCACGATGCAAGCCCCGATTCTAGAGCCAATACCATCAAAATTCAATTTTGATGCACATTGTGCTCTGAGAACCCTGTTTTAGAAATTGTGCCTCAAAAGCCCCAGTTTTGGATCATTAAAATCAATTTTTGGAGGCACAACAAGGTTTCAAGATGCAAGTCCTGATTCTTGAGCCGGTATCGTCAAAAATTGATTTTGACGTACATCGTGCTCTTTGAAGCTTGTTTTGGAGCTTATGCCTCAAAATCTTCAGTTTCGAAGCATCGAAATTTTTATTTGGATGCACAACAAGCTTTCAAGATGCAAGTCCCTATTCCCGAGCTTGTAGTGTAAAAACGTGATTTTGATGCACATCGTGCTCTTAGAACCTCGTTTCAGAGCGTGTGCCTTGCAAGCTCCAGTTTCAAAACATCAAAATCAATGTTTAAAAGCACAACAATGTTTCAAGACACAAGTCCCGATACTCAAGCTGATAGCATCAAAACATGATTTTGACAAACATGGTGTTCTTAGAATCTCATTTCGGAGGTCATCCCTCAAAAGCCTCCTTTTTGGAGCATAAAAATTAGTGCTTGGAGGTAGAACAATGTTTCAAGACACAAGTCCCAATTCGAGAGTCAGTAGCGTCAAAATACAAATTTGATGTACATCATGCTCTTAGAACCTCATTTCGGAGCTTGTGCCTTGAAAGCCCTAATTTTGGTACATCAAAATCAATGTTTTGAGGCACAACAAGGTTTCAAGAAGCAAGTCCCTATTCCAGAGCTTGTAGCGTAAAAATTCTATTTTGATGCACATCATTCTCTTAGAAGCTCATTTCGGAGCTTGTGCCTCGAAAGACCTAGTTTTAGAGCATCAAAATCAATGTTTGGAGGCACAACAATGTTTCAAGATGCAAGTCCCGATTCTAGAGTCAAAAGCGTCAAAATCTGATTTTGGTGCACGTCGTGCTCTTAGATCCTCATGTTGAAGCTTGTGCTCCGAAAGTGTTTTGAGGCACAACAAGGTTTCAACATGCAAACCCCGAATCTAGAGCCAGTACCATCAATATTCAATTTTGATGCACATTGTGCTCTTAGAACCCTGTTATAGAAATTGTGTCTCAAAAGCCCCAGTTTTGGAGCATCAAAATTGATGTTTGGAGGCACAACAAGGTTTCAAGATGCAAGTCCTGATTATGGATCCAGTAGCGTTAAAATTTGAGTTTGATGCACATCGTGCTCTTAGAACCTTGTTTTGGAGCTTATGCCTAAAAATATTTGGTTTCAAAGCATCAAAATTGGTGTCTGGAGGCACAACAAGCTTTCAAGATGCAAGTCCCTATTACGGAACCTGTAATGTCAAAATGGGTTTTGATGCACATCGTGCTCTTAGAACCTTGTTTCGGACAGTGTGGCTTGGAAGATCCAGTTTCAAAACATCAAAATCAATGTTTAAAGGCACAATAAGGTTTCAAGACACAAGTCCCGATTCTCAAGCGGATAGCGTCGAAACACAATTTTGAAAACATGGTGTTCTCAGAACCTCATTTTTGGAGCATAAAAATTAGTGTTTGGAGGCACAACAACGTTTCAAGATACAAGTCCCAATTCCAGAGTCGGTAGCATCAAAACACAATTTTGATGTACATTGTGCTCTTAGAACCTGATTTCAGAGCTTGTGCCTTGAAAGCCCTGATTTTGGAACATCAAAATCAATGTTTTGAGGCACAACAAGGTTTCAAGAAGCAAGTCCCTATTCCGGAGCCTGTAGCATCAAAATTCCATTTTGATGCACATCATTATCTTAGAAGCTCATTTCGGAGCTTGTGCCTTGAAAGACCCAGTTTTGGAGCATCAAAATCAATGTTTGGAGGCACAACAAGGTTTCAAGATGCAAGTCCCGATTCTAGAGTCAAAAGCGTCAAAATCTGATTTTGGTGCACATCGTCCTCTTAGAACCTCATGTTGAAGCTTGTCCTTCGGAAGCCCTGATTTCAGAGCATCAACATCTGTGTTTTGAGGTACAACAAGGTTTCAACATGCAAGCCCCGAACTAGAGCCAGTAGCATCAAAAATCAATTTTGATGCGCATTGTGCTCTTAGAACCCTGTTGTAGAAATTTTGCCTCAAAAGTGCCATCTTTGGAGCATCAAAATTGATGTTTGGAGGCAAAACAAGGATTCAAGATGCAAATCCTAATTCTGGAGCCGATAGCGTCAAAATTTGATTTTGATGCACATCGTGCTCTTAGAACCTCATTTCAGAGCGTGTGGCCTGGAAAGCTCCAGTTTCAAAACATTAAAATCAATGTTTAAAGGGCACAACAAGGTTTCAAGACACAAGTCCCGATTCTCAAGCTGACAGCGTCAAAACACGATTTTGACAAACACGGTGTTCTTAGAACTTCATTTAGGAGGTTGTTCCTTAAAAGGTTCATTTTTGGAGCATAAAAAACACGAGTTCCAATTTCAGAGTGAGTAGCGTCAAAACACAATTTTGATGTACATCGTGCTCTTAGAACCTCATTTCGGAGCTTGTGGCTTGAAAGACCCAGTTTTAGAGCATCAAAATCAATGTCTGGAGGCAAAACAACGTTTCAAGATGCAAGTCCGGATTCTAGAGTCAATAGCGTCAAAATTTGATTTTTGCTCACACCATGCTCTTAGAACCTCATTTCGAAGCTTGTGCCTCAAAAGCCCCATTTTCAGAGCATCAAAATTAGTGTTTTGAGGCACAATAAGGTTTCAAGATGCAAACCCCGATTATAAAGCCAGTACCATCAAAATTCAATTTTGATGCTCATTGTGTTGTTAGAAAACTATTTTAGAAATTGTGTCTCAAAAGCCTCAATTTTGGAGCACCAAAATCGATGTTTGGAGGCACAACAAGGTTTCAAGATGCAACTCCTAATTGCGGAGCCGGGTAGCGTCAAAATTCGATTTTGAAGCAGATCGTGTTCTAGGAACCTTGATTTTGATGCACATCATGCTCTTAGAACCTCATTTCAGAGTGTGTGGCTTGAAAGCTCTAGTTTCAAAACAAAAAATCAATGTTTAAAGGAATAACAAGGTTTCAAGACACAAGTCTCGATTCTCAAGATGATAGCGTCAAAACACGATTTTGACAAATATGGTGTTCTTAGAATCTCATTTCGGAGGTTGTGCCTCAAAAGCCTTGTTTTTGGAGCATAAAAATTACTGTTTGGAGGCACAACAAGGTTTTAAGACACAAGTCCCAATTCCAGAGTCGATAGCATCAAAACGCAATTTTGATGTACATCGTGCTCTTAGAACCTTATTTCGGAGCTTCTGCCTTGAAAGCCCTGATTTAGGAACATCAAAATCAATGTTTGGTGGCACAACAAGGTTTCATAAAGCAAGTCCCTATTCCGGAGCCTGTAGCGTCAAAATGGAATTTTGATGCACACCATTCTCTTAGAATCTCATTTTGGAGCTTGTGCCTCAGAAGACCCATTTTTGGAGCATCAAAATCAATGTTGGAGGCACAACAAGGTTCCAAGAAGCAAGTCCCTATGCTAGAGTCAATAGCGTTATAATCTGATTTTGGCGCACATCTTGCTCTTACAACCTCATTTTGAAGCTTGTGCCTCGAAAGCCCTAGTTTTGGAGCATCCAAATCAGTGTTTTGAGGCACAACAAGGTTTTAAGATGCAAGCCTCGATTATAGAGCTAGTAGCATCAAAATTCAATTTTTATGCACATTGTGCACTTAGAACCCTGTTTTAGAAATTGTGCCTCAAAAGCCCCAGGTTTGGAGCATCAAAATCGATGTTTGGAGGAACAACAAGGTTTGAAGAAACAAGTCCTGATTCTTGAGCCGGTAGGGTCAAAATTTGATTTTGACGCACATGGTGCTCTTAGAATGTTGTTTTGGAGCTTATGCCTCAAAATCTTCAATTTGAAAGCATCAAAATTGGTGTTTGGAAGAAAAACAAGCTTTCAAGACTCAAGTCCCAATTCCAGAGTTGGTAGCGTCAAAATGCAATTTTGATGTACATCATGCTCTTAGAACCTCATTTCGGAACTTGTGCCTTGAAAGCCCTGATTTTGGAACATCAAAATCAGTGTTTGGAGGCACAACAAGGTTTCAAGAAGTCCCTATTCCAGAACTTGTGGCATCAACTTTCCATTTTGACGCACATCATTCTCTTAGAAGCTCATTTTGGAGTTTCTGCCTCGAAAGACCTAGCTTTGGAGCATCAAAATCAATGTTTTGAGGCAAAACAAGGTTTCAAGATTTGCATGTCATGATTATAGAGTCAATAGTGTTAAAATATGATTTTGGCACATATCATGCTCTTAAAACCTCATTTCAAAGCTTGTGCCTCGAAAGCCCAGGTTCCGGAGGAGCAAAATCAGTGTTTTGAGGCACAACAAGGTTTCAAGAAGTCCCTATTCCAGAACTTGTGGCATCAACTTTCCATTTTGATGCACATCATTCTCTTAGAAGCTCATTTTGGAGTTTCTGCCTCGAAAGACCTAGCTTTGGAGCATCAAAATCAATGTTTTGAGGCAAAACAAGGTTTCAAGATTTGCATGTCATGATTATAGAGTCAATAGTGTTAAAATATGATTTTGGCACATATCATGCTCTTAAAACCTCATTTCAAAGCTTGTGCCTCGAAAGCCCAGGTTCCGGAGGAGCAAAATCAGTGTTTTGAGGCACAACAAGGTTTCAAGATGTAAGCCCTGATTCTAGAGCCAGTAGCATCAAAATTCAATTTTGATACACATTGTGCTCTTAGAACCCTGTTTCAAAAATTGTGCCTCAAAAGCCCCAGTTTTGGAGCTTCAAAATCGATGTTTGGAGGCACAACAAGGTTTCAAGATGCAAGTCCTGATTTCGGAGCTGATAGCGTCCAAATTTGACTTTGACGCACACCGTGCTCTTAGAACCTTGTTTTGGAGCTTATGCCTCAAAATCTTCGGTTTCGAAGCATCATATTTGGTGTTTGGAGGCACAACAATCAAAATCAATATTTAAATGCAAGTCCTGATTCTGGAGCTGATAGCGTCCAAATTTGACTTTGACGCACAACAAGGTTTCAAGACACAAGTCTCGATTCTCAAGCTGATAGCATCAAAACATGATTTTGACAAACATGGTGCTCGTAGAACCTCATTTCGGAGGTCGTGCCTCAAAAGCCTCCTTTTTTGAGAATAAAAATTAGTGTTTGGAGGCACAACAAGGTTTCAAGACACAAGTCCCAATTCAAGAGTTGGTAGCATCCAAACGCAATTTTGATGTACATCGTGCTCTTAGAACCTCATTTAGGAGCTTGTGCCTTGAAAGCCCTGAGTTTGGAACATCGAAATCAATGTTTTGAGGCACAATAAGGCTTAAAAAAGCAAGTCCCTATTCCGGAGCCTGTAGCGTGAAAATTCCACTATGATGCACATCATTCTCTTAGAAGCTCATTTTAGAGATTGTGCCTCGAAAGACCTAGTTTTGGAGCATCAAAATCAATGTTTGGAGGCACAACAATGTTTCAAGATGCAAGTCCCGATTCTAGAGTCAATAGTATCAAAATCTGAATTGGCGCACATCGTGCTCTTAAAACCTCATTTCGAAGTTTGTCCCTCGAAAGCCCCAGTTTCGAAGCATCAAAACCAGTGTTTTGAGGCACAGCAAGGTTTCAAGATGCAAATCCCTATTCCGAAGACTCTAGTGTCAAAACATGATTTTGATACACATTGTGCTCTTAGAACCTCGTTTCGGTAGCGTCAAAATGCAATTTTGATGTACATCGTGCTCTTAGAACCTCATTTCGGAGCTTGTGCCTTGAAAGCCCTAATTTTGGAGCATCAAAATCAGTGTTTGGAGGCACAACAAGGTTTCAAGAAGTAAGTCCCTATTCCGGAGCCTATAGCGTCAAAATGGAATTTTGACGCACAACATTCTCTTAGAAGCTCATTTCAGAGCTTGTGTCTCGAAACACCCAATTTTGGAGTATCAAAATCAATGTTTGGAGGCACAACAAGGTTTCAAGATGCAAGATGCAAGTCATGATTCTAGAGCCGGTAGCATCCAAATTTGATTTATACACACATCGTGCTATTATAACCTTGTTTTGGAGCTTATGCCTCAAAATCTTCGGTTTTGAAGCATCAAAATTGGTGTTTGGAGGCACAACAATCCTTCAAGACGCATGTCCCTATTTCGGAGCTTGTAGTGTCAAAACGTGATTTTTATGCAAAGCGTGCTCTTAGAATCTCATTTCGGAGTGTGTGGCTTGAAAGCTCTAGTTTCAAAACATCAAAATCAATGTTTAAAGGTACAACAAGGTTTCAAGACACATGTCCAGATTCTCAAGCTGATAGCATCAAAACACGATTTTGACAAACATGGTGTTCTTAGAACCTCATTTTGGAGCTTGTGCCTTGAAAGCCCTCATTTTGGAACATCAAAATCAATGTTTTGAGGCACAACAAGGTTTCAAGAAACAAGTCCCTATTCCCCAACCTGTAGCATCAAAATTCCATTTTGACGCGCATCATTCTCTTTGAAGTTCATTTCGGAGCTTGTGCCTCGAAAGACCCAATTTTGGAGCATCAAAATCAATGTTTGAAGGCACAACAAGGTTTCAAGACGCAAGTCCCGATTCTAGAGTCAATAGCGTCAAAATCTGATTTTGGCGTCCATCATGCTCCTAGAACATCATTTTGAAGCTTGTGCCTCGAAAGCCCCAGTTTCGGAGCATCAAAATCAGTCTTTTGAGGCATAGCAAGGTTTCAAGATGCAAGCCCCTATTCTAGAGGTAGTAGCATCAAAATTCTATTTTGATGCACATTGTGCTCTTCGAACACTGTTTTAGAAATTGTGCCTCAAAAGCCCAAGTTTCGGAGCCGGTAGCGTCAAAATTTTATTTTGACGCAGATCGTGCTCTTGGAACCTAAATTTTGATGCAGATCGTGCTCTTGGAACCTTGTTTTGGAGCTTATTCCTCAAAATCTTTAGTTTCGAAGCATCGAAATTCGTGTGTGTGGGCACAACAAGCTGTCAAGAGGCAAGTCCCTATTCCAGAGCCTGTAGTGTGAAAACGTGATTTTGATGCACATCTTGCTCTTAAAACCTCCTTTCGGAGCGTGTGGCTCGAAAGCTCTAGTTTCTAAACATCAAAATCAATGTATAAAGCCACAACAAGGTTTCAAGCCACAAGTCCCGACTCTCAAGCTGAGAGCGTCAAAATACGATTTTTACAAACATGGTGCTCTTAGAACCTCATTTCGGAGGTTGTGCCTCAAAAGCCGCATTTTTGGAGCATAAAAATTAGTGTTTGGAGGCACAACAAGGTTTCAAGATGCAAGTCGTGATTTTGGAGCTGATAGCATCCAAATTTGAATTTGACGTATATCGTGCTTTTAGAACCTTCTTTTGGAGCTTATGCCTTAAAATCTTCGGTTTCAAAGCATCAAAATTGGTCTTGGAGGCACAACAATCTTTCAAGATGCAAGTCGCTATTCTGGAGCCTCTAGTGTCAAAACGTGATTTTGATGCACGTTGTGCTCTTAGAGCCTCCTTTCGAAGCGTGTGGCTCGAAAGTTCTAGATTCAAAACATCAAAATAAATTTTTAAAGGCACAACAAGGTTTCAAAAAACAAGTCCCGATTCTCAAACTGATAGCGTCAAAACAGGATTTTGACAAACATGGTGTTCTTAGAACCTCATTTCGGAGGTCGTGCCTCAAAAGCCTCATTTTTGGAGCATAAAAATTAGTGTTTGGAGGCAAAACAATGTTTCAAGAAAAAAGTCCCAATTTTAGAGTGGGTAGCGTCAAAACGTAATTTTGATGTACATCGTGCTCTTAGAACCTCATTCCGGAGCTTGTGGCTTGAAAGCCCTAATTTTGGAACATCCAAATGAATGTTTTGAGGCACAACAAGGTTTCAAGAAGCAAGTCCCTATTCCGGAGACTGTAGCATCAAAATTCTAGCACCAGCTCGAAATGAGGTTCTAAGACCATGATGTGCACCAAAATCATATTTTGACGCTATTGACTCAAGAATCAGAACTTGCATCTTGAAACTTTGTTCTGCCTCCAAACATTGATTTTGATGCTCCAAAATTGGGTCTTTGGAGGCACAAGCTCTGAAATGAGCTTCTAAGAGAATGATGTGCATCTACAGATTCCAGAATAGAAACTTGCTTCTTGAAACCTTGTTGTGCCCCAAAACACTGATTTTGATGATTCAAAATCGGGGCTTTCGACGCACAAGCTCCGTAATCGTGACTTGCATCTTGCAACCCTCTGCCTCCAAAGACTAGTTTAGATGTGCCTAAACCAGGGCTTTTGAGGCACAAGCTCCTAAATAAGGTTCTAAGAGCACAATGTGCTTCAAAATCGCATTTTGACACGACCAGCTCTAGAATCGGGACTTTCGTCTTGAAATCTTTTTGTGCCTCCAAATTCCAATTTTGATGCTCTGAAACTAGGGCGTTCGAGGTGCAAACTTCAAAACAAGGTTCTAAGAGAACGAACTGCATCAAAATTGATTTTTGATGCTACCAGCATGGGAATCGGGACTTGCATCTTGAAACCTTGTTCTGCCTCCAAACATTGATTTAGATGTTCCAAAATCAGGGCTTTCAAGGCACAATCTCCGAATTGAGGTTCTAAGAGCATGATGTACATCAGAATATAATTTTGATGCCACCGACTCTGGAATTGAGACTTGTGTCTTGAAACCTTGTTGTGCCTCCAATCACTAATTTTTATGCTTCAAAAATGAGGCTTTTGAGGCACAACCTTTGAAATGAGGTTCTAAGAACACCATGTTTATGAAAATCATGTTTTCATGCTATCAGCTTGAGAATCGGGACTTGTGTCTTGAAACCTTGTTGTGCCTTTCAACATTGATTTTGATGTTTTGAAACTGGAGCTTTCGAGCCACAGGCTCTAAGAGCACGATGTGCATCAAAATCATGTTTTGACACTATAGGCTCTGGAATAGGGACTTGCGTCTTGAAAGCTTGTTGTGCCTCCAAACACCAATTTTGATGCTTCGAAACTAAAGATTGTACCCACTCAAGAATAGGGCTTTTGAGGCACAATTTCCAAAATAGGGTTCTAAGAGCACAATGTGCATCAAAATTGACTTTTGATGCTACGGGCTCTAGAATCGGGCCTTGCATCTTGAAACCGGCGCTTTTGGGGCACAAGCTCCGCAAGCGAGGTTCTAAGAGCACGATGTGCATCAAAATCACATTTTGATGCGCTATCAAGACTTGTGTCTTGAAACCTTATTGTGCCTTTAAACATTGATTTTGATGTTTTGAAATTGGAGCTTTCAAGGCACTACAAGGTTTCAAGATACAAGTACTGATTCTGGAGCCGGTAGCGTCAAAATTTGATTTTTCTCTTAGAACCTTTTTTTGGAACTTATGCCTCAAAATCTTTGGTTTTCAAGCATCAAAATTGGTGTTTGGAGGCACAACAAGCTTTCAAGATGCAACTCCCTATTCCGGAGTCTGTAGTGTCAAAACATGATTTTGATGCACATCGTGCTCTTAGAACCTCATTTCAGAGCGTGTGGCTCGAAAGCTCCAGTTTCAAATAATCAAAATCATTGTTTAAAGGCACAACAAGGTTTCAAGACACAAGTCCCGATTCTCAAGCTGATATCGTCAAAACATGATTTTGACAAACATGGTGTTCTTAGAACCTCATTTCAGAGGTTGTGCCTCAAAAGCCTCATTTTTGGAGCATAAAAATTAGTGTTTGGAGGCACAACAAGGTTTCAAGAGAGAAGTCCCAATTCCAGAGTCGGTAGCTTCAAAATGCAATTTTGATGTACATCGTGCTCTTAGAACCTCATTCCGGAGCTTGTGGCTTGAAAGCCCTAATTTTGGAACATCCAAATGAATGTTTTGAGGTACAACAAGGTTTCAAGAAGCAAGTCCCTATTCCGGAGACTGTAGCGTCAAAATTCTATTTTGACGCACATCATTCTCTTACAAGCTCATTTCGAAGCTTGTGCCTCGACAGACCCAGTTTTGGAGCATCAAAATATTGTTTAGAGGCACAACAAGGTTTCAAGATGCAAGTCACGATTCTAGAGTCAATAGTGTCAAAATTTGATTTTGGCACACATCGTGCTCTTAGAACCTCATTTTGAAGCTTGTTCCTTAAAAGCACTGATTTCGAAGCATCAAAATCAGTGTTTTGAGGCACAACAAGGTTTCAAGATGCAAGCCCCGATTCAAGAGCCAGTAGCATCAAAAATTGATTTTGATGCACATCGCACTCTTACAACCTTGTTTTGGAGCTTATGCCTCAAAATCTTCGCTTTCGAAGCATCGAAATTGGTGTTTGGAGGCACAACAAGCTTTCAAGACGAAGTCCTTATTCTGGAGGCTGTAGTTTCAAAACGTGATTTTGATGCACATCATGCTCTTATAACCTCATTTCAGAGCGTGTGGCTCAAAAGCTCCAGTTTCAAAACATCAAAATCAATATTTAAAGGCACAAAAAGGTTTCAAGACACAAGTCCTGATTCTCAAGATGATAGCATCAAAACATGATTTTGACAAACATGGTATTCTTAGAACCTCATTTCGGAGGTTGTGCCTCAAAAGCCTTGTTTTTGGAGCATAAAAATTAGTGTTTGGAGGCACAACAAGGTTTTGAGACACAAATCCCAATTTTGATGTACATCATGCTGTTAGAACCCTGATTTTGGAACATCAAAATCAATGTTTTGAGGCACAACAAGGTTTCTAGAGGAAAGTGCCTATTCTAGAGCCTACAGCATCAAAATTTCATTTTGATGCACATCATTCTCTTAGAAGCTCATTTCAGAGCTTCTATCTCGAAATACCCAGTTTTGGAGTATCAAAATCAATGTTTGGAGGCACAACAAGGTTTGAAGGACCTCATTTTAAAGCTTGTGCCTCGAAAGCCTCGGTTTCAAAGCATCAAAATCAGCGTTTTGAGGCACAACAAAGGACCAAGATGCAAGCCCTGATTCTAGAGCCAGTAGCATCAAAATTCAATTTTGATGCACATTGTGCTCTTACCCGTTTTAGAAATTTTGCCTCAAAAGCCCTATTTTTGGAGCACCAAAATCGATGTTTGGAGGCACAACAAGGTTTCAAGATGGAAGTCCTGATTTTGGAGCCGGTAGCATCAAAATATGATTTTGACGCACATCGTGCTCTTAGAACCTTGTTTTGGAGCTTATGGTTCAAAATCTTCGGTTTCGAAGCATTGAAATTGGTGTTTGGAGGCACAACAAGCTTTCAAGAGGCAAGTCATTATCTTGGAGCCTATAGTTTCAGAACGTGATTTTGATGCACATCATGCTCTTATAACCTCACTTCGGAGCATGTGGCTCGAAAGCTCCAGTTTCAAAACATCAAAATCAATGTTTAAAGGCACAACAAGGTTTCAAGACACAAGTCCCGATTCTCAAGATGATGGCGTCAAAACACGATTTTAATAAACACGGCGTTCTTAGAACCTCATTTTAGAGGTCGTTTCACAAAAGCCTCATTTTTGGAGTATAAAAAATTAGTGTTTGGAGGCACAACAAGGTTTCAAGACACAAGTACAAATTTCAGAGTCGATAGTGTCAAAATGTAATTTTGATATACATCGTGCTCTTAGAACCTCATTTCAAAGTTTGTGCCTTGAAAGCCCTCATTTGGGAACATCAAAATCAATGTTTTCAGGCACAACAAGGTTTCAAGAAGCAAGTCCCTATTCCAGAGCTTGTAGCGTTAAAATTCCATTTTGATGCACATCATTCTTTAAGAAGCTCATTTTGGAGCTTGTGCCTCAAAAGACCCAGTTTTGGAGCATCAAAATCAATGTTTGGAGGCACAACAAGATTTCAAGATGCAAGTCCGGTTTCTAGACTCAATAGAGTCAACATATGATTTTGGCGCACATCGTGCTCTAAGAACCTCATTTCGAAGCTTGTGCCTCGAAAGCCCTAGTTCTGGAGCATTAAAATAAATGTTTTGAGGCACAACAGAGTTTCAAGATGCAAGCCCTGATTCTAGTGTCAGTAGCATCAAAATCCAATTTTGATGCATATTGTGCTCTTAGAACCCTATTTTTTAAATTGTGCCCCAAAAGCCCCAGTTTTGGAGCATCAAAATCGATGTTTGGAGGCACAATAAGGTTTCAAGATGCAAGCCCCGATTCTACAGCCAGTAGCATCAAAATTCAATTTTGATGCACATTGTGCTCTTACAACCCTATTTTAGAAATTGTGTCTCAAAAGCCCTAGTTTTGGAACTTCAAAACCGATGTTTGGAGGCATAACAAGGTTCAAGATGCAAGTCCTGATTCTAGAGCTGCTAGCCTCCAAATTTGATTGTGTTGGAGCTTATGCCTCAAAATCTTCGGTTTCAAATTATCAAAAGGCACAACAATCTTTCAAGATGCAAGTCCCTATTCTAGAGCCTGTAGTGTCAAAACGTGATTTTGATGCAAGTCATGCTCTTAGAACCTCGTTTCGGAGCATGTGGCTCGAAAGCTCCAGTTCCAAAACATCAAAATAAATGTTTAAAGGTACAATAAGGTTTCAAGACACATGTCTAGATTCTCAAGCTGATAGCGTCAAAACATGATTTTGACAAACATGGTGTTCTTAGAACCTCATTCCAGAGCTTGTGCCTCGAAAGACCCAGTTTTGGAGCATCAAAATCAATGTTTAAAGGCACAGCGAGGTTTCAAGATGCAAGTCCTGATTCTAGAGTCAATACCATCAAAATCTGATTTTGGCGGCCATCGTGCTCTTAGAACATCATTTCAAAGCTCGTATCTTGAAAGCCCTGGTTTGGGAGCATCAAAATCAGTCTTTTGAGGCACAACAAGGTTTCAAGATGCAAGCCCCTATTCTAGAGGCAATAGCATCAAAATTCAATTTTGAAGCACATTGTGCTCTTCGAACACTATTTTAGAAATTCTGCCTCAAAAGCCTCATTTTTGGAGCATAAAAATTAGAGTTTGGAGGCACAACAATATTTCAAGACACAAGTCCCAATTCCAGAGTGGGTAATGTCAAAACGCAATTTTGATGTACATCGTGTTCTTAGAACCTCATTTCAGAGCTCGTGCCTTGAAAGCACTAATTTTCGAACATCAAAATCAATGTTTTCAGGCACAATAAGTTTTCAATAAGCAAGTCCCTATTCTGGAGCCTGTAGAATCAAAATTCAATTTTGACGCACATCATTCTCTTAGAAGCTCATTTCAGAGCTTATGCCTTGAAAGAGCTAGTTTTGGAGCATCAATATCAAGGTTTGGAGACACAACAAGGTTTCAAGATGCAAGTCCCTATTCTAGAGTCAATAGTGTCAAAATCTGAATTTGGCGCACATCCTGCTCTTAGAACCTCATTTCGAAGCTTGTGCCACAAAATCCCCTTTTTTAGAGCATGAAAACCAGTGTTTTGAGGCACAACAAGGTTTCAAGATGCAAGCCCCAATTCTAGAGCCAGTAGCATCAAAATTCAATTTTGATGCACATTGTGCTCTTCGAACCCTGTTTTAGAAATTGTGCCTCAAAAGCCCAAGTTTAGGAGCATCAAAATCGATGTTTGGAGGCAACAAGGTTTCAAGATACAAGTCCTGACTTTGGAGCCGGTAGCATCAAAATTGGATTTTGACGCACATCATGCTCTTGGAACCTTGTTGTGGAGCTTATGCCTCATAATCTTCGATTTCGAAGCATCAAAATTGGTGTGTGGAGGCACAACAAGCTTTCAAGATGCAAGTCCCTATTCCGCAGACTGTAGTGTCAAAACATGATTTTGATGCACATTGTGCTCTTAGAACCACGTTTCGGAGCGTATGGCTCGAAAGCTCCAATTTCAAAACATCAAAATCAATGTTTAAAGGCAAAACAAGGTTTCAAGTCACAAGTCCCGATTCTCAAGCTAATAGCGTCAAACCACGATTTTGACAAATATGCTATTCTTAGAACCTCATTTTTCGGAGGTTGTGTCTCAAAAGCCTCATTTTTGGAGCATAAAAATTAGTGTTTGGAGGCACAACAATGTTTAAAGACACAAGTCCCAATTCCATAGTTGGTAGCGTCAAAGCGCAATTTTGATGTACATCGTGCTCTTAGATCCTCATTTCAGAGCTTGTGCCTTGAAAGCCCTAATTTTGGAAAATCAAAATCAGTGTTTGGAGGCACAACAAGGTTTCAAGAAGCAAGTCCCTATTTCGAAACCTGTAGCATCAAAATGGAACGCACAACATTCTCTTTGAAGCTCATTTCAGAGCTTGTGCCTCGAAACACCCAGTTTTGGAGCATCAAAATCAATGTTTGGAGACACAACAAGGTTTCAAGATGCAAGTGCCGATTCTAGAGTCAATAGCGTTGAATTCTGATTTTGGCGCACATCGTGCTCTTAGAGTCAATAACATTAAAATCTGATTTTGGCGTTAAAATCAGTGTTATGAGGCACAACAAGGTTTCAAGATGCAAGCCCCAATTCTACAGCCAGTACCATCAAAATTAAATTTTGATGCACATTGTGGTCTTAGAACCCTGTTTTAGAAATTGTGCCTCAAAAGCCCTAGTTTTGGAGCATCAAAACCGGTTTTGGAGCTTCAAAACTAATGTTTGGACGCATAACAAGGTTTCAAGATGCAAATACTGATTCTGGAGCTGGTAGCATCCAAATTTGATTTTGACACACATCGTGCTCTTCCTTGTTTTGGAGCTTATGCCTCAAAATTTTCAGTTTCGAAGCATCAAAATTGGTGTTTGGAGGCACAACAATCTTTCAAGAGGCAAGTCCCTATTCCGGAGCCTGTAGTGTCAAAATTTGATTTTGATTTAAGTCATGCTCTTAGAACCTCATTTCCGAGCGTGTGGCTTGAAAGCTCCAGTTTCAAAACATCAAAATCAATGTTTAAAGGTACAATAAGGTTTCAAGATGCAAGTACTGATTTTGGAGCCTATAGTGTCAAATTTTGATTTTGATGCAGAGCGTGCTCTTGGAACCTTGTTTTGGAGCTTATGCCTCAAAATCTTCAGTTTCGAAGCATCGAAATTGGTGTGTGGAGGCACAATAAGCTATCAAGAGGCAAGTCCCTATTCCGAACCCTGTAGTGTCAAAACGTAATTTTGATGCACATCGTGCTCTTAGAACCTCATTTCGGAGTGTGTGGCTTGAAAGCTCAAGTTTCAAAACATCAAAATCAATGTTTAAAGGAACGACAAGTTTTGACGAAACACGTCCCGATTCTCAAGTTGATGGCGTCAAAACATGATTTTGACAAACATGGTGTTCTTAGAACCTCATTTCGGATGGTGTGCCTCAAAAGCCTCATTTTTGGAGCATAAAAATTAGAGTTTGGAGGCACAACAATATTTCAAGACACAAGTCCCAATTCCAGAGTGGGTAATGTCAAAACGCAATTTTGATGTACATCGTCATCTTAGAACCTCATTTCGGAGCTCGTGCCTTGAAAGCCCTGATTTTGGAACATCAAAATCAATGTTTTCAGGCACAATAAGGTTTCAAGAAGCAAGTCCCTATTCTGGAGCCTGTATCATCAAAATTCAATTTTGATGCACATCATTCTCTTAGAAGCTCATTTCAGAGCTTGTGCCTCGAAGACCCAGTTTTGGAGCATCAAATTCAATGTGTGGAGGCACAACAATGTTTGAAGATGTAAGTGTCAATTCTAGAGTCAATAGCGTGAAAATCTGTTTTAAAAATTGTGCCTCAAAAGCCCCAACTTTGGAGCATCAAAATCAATGTTTGGAGGCACAACAAGGTTTCAAGATGCAAGTCCTCATTCTAGAGCCGGCAGCGTCAAAATTTTATTTGAACGCACATAGTGCTCTTAAAACCTTGTTTTGGAGCTTATGCCTCAAAATCTTCGGTTTCGAAGCATCAAAATTGGTGTCTGGAGGCACAACAAGCTTTCAAGATGCACTCCCTATATTCAGAGCCTAACAGTGTCAAAACATGATTTTGATGCACATCGTACTCTTCGAACCTCGTTTCAGAGCGTCTGGCTCGAAAGCTCTAGTTTCAAAACATCAAAAGCAATGTTTAAAGGCACAACAACGTTTCAAGTCATGAGTCCCGATTCTCAAGCTGATAGCATCAAAACATGATTTTGACAAACATGGTGTTCTTAGAACCTCATTTTTGAGGTTGTGCCTCAAAAGCCTTATTTTTGGAGTATAAAAATTAGTGTTTGGAGGCACAACAAGGTTTCAAGACACAAGTCCCAATTCCACAGTCGGTAGCATCAAAACACAATTTTGATGTACATCGTGCTACTTCATTTCGGAGCTTGTGCCTTGAAAGCCCTGAATTTGAAACATCAAAATCAATGTTACGCACAAAAAGGTTTCAAGAAGCAAGTCCCTATTCCGGAGCCTGTAGCGTCAAAATTCCATTTTGACACACATCATTCTCTTAGAAGCTCATTTCGGAGCTTGAGCCTGGAAAGACCTGGTTTTGGAGCATCAAAATCAATGTTTGGAGGCACAATAGGGTTTCAAGATACAAGTCCTGATTCTAAAGTCAATAGTGTCAAAATCTGATTTTGGCGCACATTGTGCTCTTAGAACCTCATTTTGAAGCTTGTGGCTCGAAAGCCCCGGTTTCGAAGTATCAAAATCAGTGTTTTGAGGCACAACAAGGTAGCAAGATGCAAGTCCCGATTCTAGAGTCAATAGTGTCAAAATCTGATTTTGGCACACATCGTGTTCTTAGAACCTCTCGAAGCTTGTACCTCGAAAGCCCCGGTTTTTTAGCATCAAAATTAGTGTTTTGAGGCACAACAAGGTTTCAAGATGCAAGCCCCGATTCAAGAGCTAGTAGCATCAAAATTTAATTTTGATTGAAATTATGCTCTTAGAACCCTGTTTTTGAAATTGTGCCTCAAAAGCTCCAGTTTTGGATCTCCAAAATCAATTTATGCTCTTAGAACCCTGTTTTAGTGTTTTGAGGCACAACAAGGTTTCTTGATGCAAGTCCTAATTTTGGAGCCAATAGCATAAAAATTTGATTTTGAGGCATATCGTCCTCTTGGAACCTTGTTTTGGAGTTTATGCCTCAAAATCTTTGGTTTCGAAGAATCAAAATTGGTGTTTGGAGGCACAACGAGCTTTCAAGACGTAAGTCCCTATTCTGGAGCTTGTAGTGTCAAAACGTTATTTTGATGCACATAGTGCTGTTAGAACCTCATTTTGAAGCGTGTGGCTCAAAAGCTCCAGTTTCAAAACATCAAAATCAATGTTTAAAGGCAGAACAAGGTTTCGAGACACAAGTCCTGATTCTCAAGCTGATAGCGTCAAAACACAATTTTGACAAACATTGTGTTTTTAAAACCTCATTTCAGAGGTTGTACCTCAAAAGCCTCGTTTTTGCAGCATAAAAATTAGTGTTTGGAGCCATAACAAGGTTTCAAGACACAAGTCCCAATTCCAGAGTCAGTAGCATCAAAACACAATTTTAATGAACATCGTGCTCTTAGAACCTCATTTGGAAGCTTGTGCGTTGTAAGCCCCGATTTTGGAACATCAAAATCAATGTTTTGAGGGACAACAAGGTTTCAAGAAGCAATTCCCTATTCCAGAGCCTGTAGCGTTAAAATGGAATTTTGATGCACATCAATAGCATCAAAATCATATTTTGACGCATATCGTGCTCTTAGAACCTCATTACGAAGCTTGTGCGTTGAAAGCCTCTGTTTTGGAGCATCAAAATCAGTGTTTTGGGGCACAACAAGGTTTCAAGATGCAAGCCCCGATTCTAGAGCCAGTAGCATCAAAATTCAATTTTGATGCACATTGTGCTCTTAGAACCCTGTTTTAGAAATTGTGCTTCAAAAGCAATAGTTTTGGAGCATCAAAATTGATGTTTGGAGACACAACAAGGTTTGAAGATGCAAGTCCTGATTCTGGAGCCGGTAGCGTCAAAATTTGATTTTGACGCACATCGCGCTCTTAAAACCTTGTTTTGGAGCTTATGCCTCAAAATCTTCAGTTTCGAAGCATCAAAATTGGTGTTTGGAGGCATAACAAGCTTTCA
>NC_081415.1:381207391-381266975 GCF_030272615.1 Cryptomeria japonica | reverse complement strand
TAGTGTCAAAACATGATTTTGATGCACGTCATGCTCTTAGAACCCTCGTTTTGGAGCATGTGGCTCGAAAGTTCCAGTTTCAAAACATCAAAATGAATTTTTAAAGGCACAACAAGGTTTCAAAAAACAAGTCCTAATTCTCAAAATGATAGCGTCAAAACATGATTTTGAAAAACATCGTGTTCTTAGAACCTCATTTCGGAGGTCATGCCTCAAAAGCCTCATTTTTGGAGCATAAAAATTAGTGTTTGGAGGCAAAACAATGTTTCAAGACACAAGTCCCAATTCCATAGTTGGTAGTGTCAAAATGCAATTTTTATGTACACCGTGCTTTTAGAACCTCATTCCGGGAGCTTGTGGCTCAAAAGCCCCGGTTTTGAAGCATCAAAACTAGTGTTTTAGTGGCACAACATGGTTTCAAAATGCAAGCCCCGATTCTAGAGCCAGTAGCATCAAAATTCAATTTTGATACACATTGTACTCTTTGAACCGTGTTTTAGAAATTGTGCGTCAAAAGCCCAAGTTTTGGAGCATCAAAATCGACGTTTGGAGGCACAACAAGGTTTCAAGAAGCAAGTCCCTATTCTGGAGCCTGTAGTGTCAAAATTACATTTTGATGCACATCATTATCTTAGAAGCTCATTTTGGAGCTTGTGCCTCAAAAGACCCAGTTTTGGAGGCACAACAAGGTTTCAAGATGCAAGTCCCGATTCTAGAGTCAATAGCGTCAAAATCTGATTTTGGCGCACATCGTGCTCTTAGAACCTCATTTCGATGCTTGTACTTCGAGAGCAATCAAAATTAGTGGTTTGACGCACAACAAGGTTTCAAGATGCAAGCCCCGATTCTAGAGCAAGTAGCATCAAAATTCAATTTTGATGCATATTGTGCTCTTAGAACCCTGTTTTAAAAATTGTGCCTCAAAAGCCCTAGTTTTGGAGCATCAAAATCAATGTTTGGAGGCACAACACGAGATGCAAGTCCTAATTCTGGAGCCGGAAGCATCAAAATTTGATTTTCACACACATCGTGCTCTTAGAACTGTTTTAGAGCTTATGCCTCAAAATCTTCAGTTTCGAAGCATCAAAACTGGTGTTTGGAGGCACAATAAGCTTTCAAGACACAAGTCCCTATTACGGAACCTGTACTAACAAAACGTGATTTTGATGCACATTGTGCTCTTAGAACCTCGTTTCGGATTGTGTGGCTCAAAAGCTCCAGTTTCAAAACATCAAAATCTATGTTTAAAGGCACAACAAGGTTTCAAGATACAAGTCCCGATTCTCAAGCTGATATTGTCAAAACACAATTTTGACAAACATGGTGTTCTTAGAAACTCATTTCGGAGGTTGTGCCTCAAAAGTCTCATTTTTGGAGCATAAAAATAAGTGTTTGGAGGCACAACAAGGTTTCAAGACACGAATTCCAATTTCAGAGTCGGTAGACTTTTGGAGCATCAAAATCGATGTTTGGAGGCACAACAGGGTTTCAAGATGCCTCAAAATTTGGTTTCAAAGCATCGAACTTGGTGTTCGGGCAGACAACAAGCTTTCAAGACGCAAGTCCCTATTCCGGAAGCTATAGTGTCAAAACATGATTTTGATGCACATCATGCTCTTAGAACTTTGTTTCGAAGTGTGTTCCTTGTAAGCTCCAGTTTCAAAACATCAAAATCAATGTTTAAAGCCACAACAAGGTTTCAAGACACAAGTCCCGATTCTCAAGTTGATGGCGTCAAAACACGATTTTGACAAACATGGTGTTCATAGAACCTCATTTCGGAGGTCCTGACTCAAAAGCCTCATTTTAGGAGAATAAAAATTATTGTTTGGAGGCACAATATGGTTTCAAGACACGAGTCCTAATTCCAACACAGTGTCGGTAGCATCAAAAAGCAATTTTGATGTACATCGTGCTCTTAGAACCTCATTTCGGAGCTTGTGCCTTGGAAGCCCTGATTTTGGAACATCAAAATCAATGTTTTGAGGCACAACAAGGTTTCAAGAAGCAAGTCCCTATTTCGGAACCTGTAGCATCAAAAGTCCATTTTCACGCACATCATTCTCTTAGAAGCTCATTTCAGAGCTTGTGCCTCGAAAGACCCTATTTTCGAGCATCAAAATCAATGTTTAGAGACACACCAAGGTTGCAAAATGCAAGTCCCGATTCTAGAGTCAATAGCGTCAAAATCTGATTTTGGCACACATCGTGCTCTTATAACCTAATTTCTAAGCTTGTCCCTTGAAAACCCCTGTTTTGAGCATCAAATCAGTGTTTTGAGGCACAACAAGGTTTTAAGATGCAAGCCCCGATTCTAGATCTAGTAGCATCAAAACTGAATTTTGATGCACATTGTTTTCTTAGAACCTAGTTTTAGAATTTTGTCTCAGAAGCCCTAGTTTTGGAGCATCAAAATCAATGTTTGGAGGCACAACAAGGTTTCAAGATTCAAGTCCTGATTATGGAGCCGGTAGCATCAAATTTTGATTTGCCGCACATCGTGCTCTTAGAACCTTGTTTTGGAGGTTATGCCTCAAAATCTTCGGTTTCGAAGCATCAAAATTGGTGTTTGGAGACACAACAAGCTTTCAAGATGCAAGTCCCTATTGTGGAGCCTATAGTGTCAAAACGTGATTTTGATGCACATCATGCCCTTCGAACATTGTTTCGGAGCATGTGGCTCAAAAGCTCCAGTTTCAAAACATCAAAATCAATGTTTAAAGGCACAACAACGTTTCAAGACACAAGTCCCGATTCTCAAGCTGATAGCGTCAAAACACGATTGTGACTAACATCAAAATCAGTGTTTTTAGACACAACAAGGTTTCAAGATGCAAGCCCCAATTCTAGAGCCAGCATCAAAGTTCAATTTTGATGCACATTTTGCTCTTAGAACTTGTTTTAAAAATTGTGCCTCAAAAGCCCGAGTTTTGGAGCATCAAAATCGATATTTGGAGGCACAACAAGGTTTCAAGATGCAAGTACTGATTCTGGAGCTGGTAGCGTCAAAATTTGATTTTGAGACACATTCTTAGAACCTTTTTTTGGAACTTATGCCTCAAAATCTTTGGTTTTGATGCATCAAAATTGGTGTTTGGAGGCACAACAAGCTTTCAAGATGCAACTCCCTATTCCGGAGCCTATAAGTGTCAAAACATGATTTTGATGCACATCGTGCTCTTAGAACCTCGTTTCGGAGCGTGTGGCTCGAAAGCTCTAGTTTCAGATAATCAAAATCATTGTTCAAAGGCACAACAAGGTTTCAAGACACAAGTCCCGATTCTCAAGCTGATAGCATCAAAACATGATTTTGACAAACATGGTGTTCTTAGAACCTCATTTCAGAGGTTGTGCCTCAAAAGCCTCATTTTTGGAGCATAAAAATTAGTGTTTGGAGGCACAACAAGGTTTCAAGACACAAGTCCCAATTCCAGAGTCAGTAGCTTCAAAATGCAATTTTGATGTACGTCATGCTCTTAGAACCTCATTCTGGAGCTTGTGGCTTGAAAGCCCTGATTTTGGAACATCCAAATGAATGTTTTGAGGCTCAACAAGGTTTCAAGAAGCAAGTCCCTATTCAAGAGACTGTAGCATCAAAATTCTATTTTGACGTACATCATTCTCTTAGAAGCTCATTTCGGAGCTTGTGCCTCGAAAGACCCAGTTTTGGAGCATCAAAATCAATGTTTAGAGGCAAGTCACGATTCTAGAGTCAATAGTGTCAAAATTTGATTTTGGCGCACATCGTGCTCTTAGAACCTCATTTTGAAGCTTGTGACTCAAAAGCACTGATTTCGAAGCATTAAAACTAGTGTTTTGAGGCACAACAAGGTTTCAAGATGCAAGCCATGATTCTAGAGCCAGTAGCATCAAAATTTGATTTTGATGCACATCGCGCTCTTAGAACCTTGTTTTGGAGCTTATCCCTCAAATCTTCACTTTCGAAGCATCGAAATTGGTGTTTCGAGGCACAACAAGCTTTCAAGACGCAAGTCCTTATTCTGGAGCCTGTAGTTTCAAAACGTGATTTTGATGCACATCATGCTCTTATAACCTCATTTCAGAGCATGTGGCTCGTAACCTCCTATTTCAAAACATCAAAATCAATATTTAAAGGCTCAAAAAGGTTTCAAGCCACAAGTCCCGACTCTCAAGATGATAGCGTCAAAACATGATTTTGACAAACATGGTATTCTTAGAACCTCATTTCGGAGGTTGTGCCTCAAAAGCCTCATTTTTGGAGCATAAAAATTAGTGTTTGGAGGTACAACAAGGTTTCGAGACACAAATCCCAATTCTAGAGTCGGTAGCATCAAAATGCAATTTTGATGTACACCGTGCTCTTAGAACCTCATTTCGGAGCTTGTGCCTTGAAAGCCCTGATTTTGGAACATCAAAATCAATGTTTTGAGACACAACAAGGTTTCTAGAAGAAAGTCCCTATTCCGGAGCCTGTAGCATCAAAATTCCATTTTGACACACATCATTCTCTTAGAAGCTCATTTCGGAGCTTGTGCCTCGAAAGACCCAGTTTTGGAGCATCAAAATCAATGTTTGGAGGCACAACAAGGTTTGAAGAACATCATTCTCTTAGAAGCTCATTTCGGAGCTTGTGACTCGAATGAACCAATTTTGGAGCATCAAAATCAATGTTTGGAGGCATAGTAAGGTTTCAAGATGCAAGTCCCGATTCTAGAGTCAATAGCGTCAAAATCTAATTTTGGCACACATCCTACTCTTAGAACCTCATTTCCAATCTTGTGCCTCGAAAGCCCCGGTTTCAAAACATCAGAACATCAAAAATAATGTTTAAAGGCACAACAAGATTTCAAGACACAAGTCTCGATTCTCAAGCTGATAGCATCAAAACATGATTTTTACAAACATGGTGTTCTTAGAACCTCATTTCGGAGGTCGTGCCTCAAAAGCATCATTTTTGGAGCATAAAAATTAGTGTTTGGAGGCACAACAAGGTTTCAAGACAGAAGTGCCAATTCTAGAGTCGATAGCGTCAAAATGCAATTTTGATGTATATCGTACTCTTAGAACCTCATTTCGGAGCTTGTGCCTTGAAAGCCCTGATTTTGGAACATCAAAATCAATGTTTTGAGGAACAACAAAGTTTCAAGAAGCAAGTCTCTATTCCGGAGCCTGTAGCATCAAAATTCTATTTTGACGCACATCATTCTCTTAGAAGCTCATTTCGGAGCTTGTGCCTCGAAAGACCCAGTTTTGGGAGCATCAAAATTAATGTTTGGAGGCACAACAAGGTTTCAAGATGCAAATCCCGATTCTAGAGCCAGTAGCATCAAAATTCAAATTTGATGCATATTGTGCTCTTAGAACCCTATTTTAGAAATTATGCCTCAAAAGCCCCAGTTTTGGAGCATCAAAATTGATGTTTGGAGGGACAAGAAGGTTTCAAGATGCAAGTCCTGATTCTAGAGCCGGTAGCGTCAAAATTTGATTTTGACGCACATTGTGCTCTTAGAAGCTTGTTTTGGAGCTTATGCCTAAAAATATTTGCTTTCAAAGCATTGAAATTGGTGTTTGGAAGCACAACAAGGTTTCAAGATGCAAGTCATTATCCCGGAGCCTATAGTTTCAAAACGTGATTTTCATGCACATCATGCTCTTAATACCATCATTTTGGAGCATGTGGCTCAAAAGCTCCAGTTTCAAAACATCAAAATCAATGTTTAAAGGCACAACAAGGTTTCAAGACACAAGTCATGATTCTCAAGATGATAGCATCAAAACACGATTTTGACAAACACGACATTCTTAGAACCTCATTTCGGAGGTCATGCCACAAAAGCCTCATTTTTGGAGCATAAAAATTAGTGTTTGGCGACACAAAAAGGTTTCAAGACACAAGTCCAAATTTCAGAGTCGGTAGCGTCAAAACGTAATTTTGATATACATCGTGCTCTTGGAACCTCATTTCGACGTTTGTGCCTTGAAAGCCCTGATTTGGGAACATCAAAATCAATGTTTTGAGGCACAACAAGGTTTCAGGAAGCAAGTCCCTATTTCAGAGCTTGTAGCGTTAAAATTCCATTTTGACGCACATCATTCTTTTAGAAGCTCATTTTGGAGAATCAAAATCAATGTTTGGAGGCACAACAAGGTTTCAAGATGCAAGTCCTAATTCTAGAGTCAATAGCGTCAAAATCTGATTTTGGCGCCCATCGTGCTCTTTAAACACTGTTTTAGAAATTCTGCCTCAAAAGCACAAGTTTTGGAGCATCAAAATCGATGTTTGGAGGCACAACAAGGTTTTAAGATGTAAGTCCCGATTCTAGAGTCAGTAGCATCGAAATTCAATTTTTATACACATTGCGCTCTTAGAACCCTCTTTTAGAAATTGTGCCTCAAAAGCCCCAATTTTGGAGCATGAAAATCGATGTTTGGAGGCACAACAAGGTTTCAAGATGCAAGTCCTGATTCTGGAGCTGGTAGCGTCAAAATTTGATTTTGACGCATATCATGCTCTTAGAAACTTTCAACCTCTTAGAACCTTGTTTTGGAGCTTATACCTCAAAATCTTTGGTTTCAAAGCATCAAAATTGGTGTTTGGAGGCATTACAAACTTTCAAGATGCAAGTCCCTATTCCGGAGCATGTAGTGTCAAAACGTGATTTTAATGCACATTGTGCTCTTAGAAACTCGTTTTAGAGCATGTGGCTTGAAAGCTCGAGTTTCAACACATCAAAATCAATGTTTAACCTCATTTCGGAGCTTGTGCCTTGAAAGCCCTGATTTTGGAACATCAAAATCAATGTTTTAAGGCACAACAAGATTTCAAGAAGCATGTCCCTATTTGTGAGCCTGTAGCGTCAAAATTTGATTTTAACACACATCATTCTCTTAGAAGCTCATTTCGGAGCTTGTGCCTCAAAAGACCCAGTTTTGAAGCATCAAAATCAACAGTTTTGAAGCATCAAAATCAATGTTTGAAGTCACAACAAGGTTCAAGATGCAAGTCCTGATTCTAGATTCAATAGCATCAAAATCTAATTTTGGCACACATCGTGCTCTTAGAACCTCATTTCGAAGCTTGTGCCTCGAAAGCCCCGGTTTTCAGAGCATCAAAATTAGTTTTTTGAGGCATAACAAGGTTTCAAGATGCAAGCCCTAATTCTAAAGCCAGTAGCATCAAAATTAAATTTTGATGCACATTGTGCTCTTAGAACATTGTTATAGAAATTGTGCCTCAAAAGCCCCAGTTTTGGAGCATCAAAATCGATGTTTGGAGGCAAAACAAGGATTCAAAATGCAAGTCTTGATTATGGAGCCAGTAGCGTCAAAATTTGAGTTTGACGCACATTGTGCTCTTAGAACCTTGTTTTGGAGCTTATGCCTCAAAATCTTTGGTTTTGAAGCATCAAAATTGGTGTCTGGAGGCACAACAAGCTTTCAAGATGCAAGTCCCTATTCTAAAGCCTGTAGTGTCAAAATATGATTTTGATGCACATCGTACTCTTAGAACCTCGTTTTAGAGTGTGTGGCTCGAAAGCTCCATTTTCAAAACATCAAAAGCAATGTTCAACCAGGCACAACAAGGTTTCAATTCATGAGTCCCGATTCTCAAGCTGATAGCATCAAAACATGATTTTGACAAATATGGTGTTCTTAGAACCTCATTTTGGAGCATAAAAGTTAGTGTTTGTAGGCACAACAAGTTTTCAAGACACAAGTCCCAATTCTAGAGTCGGTAGCGTCAAAATACAATTTTGATGTACATCGTGCTCTTAGAACCTCATTTCAGAGCTTGTGCCTTGCAAGCCCTGATTTTTGTAACATCAAAATCATTTTGGGGCACAACAACATTTCAAGAAGCAAGTCCCTATTCCAGAGCGTGTAGCATCAAAATTTCATTTTGATGCACATAATTCTCTTAGAAGCTCATTTCGAAGCTTGTGCCTCGAAAGACCCAGTTTTGGAGCATCAAAATCAATGTTTGGAGGCACAACAAGGTTTCAAGATGCAAATCTCGATTCTAGAGTCAATATCGTCAAAATCTGATTTTGGAGCACATCATGCTCTTAGAACCTCATTTCGAAGCTTCTGCCTCGAAAGCTCCAGTTGTGGAGCATCAAAATCAGTGTTTTGAGGCACAACAAGGTTTCAAGATGCAAGCCCCGATTCTAGAGCTAGTAGCATCAAAATTATATTTTGATGCACATTGTGCTCTTAGAACCCTATTTTAGAAATTGTGCCTCGAAAGCAACAGTCTGGAGCATCAAAATCGATGTTTGGAGGCACAACAAGGTTTCAAGATGCAAGTCCTGATTCTGGAGCTGGTAGCCTCAAAATTTGATTTTGATGCACTTCGTGCTCGTACAACCTTGTTTTGGTGATTATGCCTCAAAATCTTCAGTTTTGAACCATCAAAATTGGTGTTTGGAGGCACAACAAGCTTTCAAGAAGCAAGTCCCTATTCTGGAGCTTGCAGTGTCAAAACGTGATTTTGATGAACATCGTGCTCTTAGATCCTCTTTTCGGAGCATGTGGCTCGAAAGCTCCATTTTCAAAACATCAAAATCATGTTTAAAGGCACCACAAAGTTTCAAGACACAAGTTTCTCAAGCTGATAGTATCAAAACATGATTTTGACAAACATGGTGTTCTTAGAATTTCATATCGGAGGTCGTGCCAAAAAAGCCTAATTTTTGGAGCTTAAAAATAAGTGTTTGGAGGCATAGCAAAGTTTCAAGACACGAGTCCCAATTTCAGAGTCGGTAGCATCAAAACGCAATTTTGATGTACGTCGTTCTTTTAGAACCTCATTTCGGAGCTTGTGCCTTGATTTTGGAACATCAAAATCAATTTATTGAGGCACAACAAGGTTTCAAGAAGCAAGTCCCTACTCCAGAGCCCGTAGTGTCAAAATTCCAGTACACATGATTCTCTTGGAAGCTCATTTCGAAGCTTGTGCCCCGAAAGACCTAGTTTTGGATCACCAAAATCATGTTTGGAGGCAGAACAAGGTTTCAAGATGCAAGTCCCGATTCTAGAGTCAATAGCATCAAAATCTGATTTTGGCGCACAGTGTGCTCTTAGAACTTCATTTGAAAGCTTGTGCCTCATAAGCCCCAGTTTCAAAGCATCAAAACCAGTTTTTTGAGGCACAACAAGGTTTCAAGATAAAGTCCCAATTCTAGAGTCGGTAGCGTGAAAACGGAATTTTGATTTACATCGTGCTCTTAGAACTTTATTCCGAAGCTTGTGCCTTGAAAGCCCTGATTTTCGAATATCAAAATCAATATTTTGAGGCACAACAAGGTTTCAAAAAGCAAGTCCCTATTCCGGAGCTTGTAGCGTCAAAATTCAATTTGGACACACATCATTCTCTTAGAAGCTCATTTAAAAGCTTGTGCCTCAAAAGACCCAATGTTTGGAGGTACAACAAGGTTTCAAGATGCAAGTCGCGATTCTAGAGTCAATAGCGTCTTGAAACCTTGTTGTGCCTTTAAACATTGATTTTGATGTTTTGAAATTGCAAATTTCAAGCCACATGCTTTGAAACAAGCTTCTAAGAACACGATGTGCATCAAACCACTGATTTTGATGCTCTGAAACTAGGTCTTTAGAGGCACAAGTTTCAAATGAGGTTCTAAGGCGCAAAATAAGATTTTGACACTATTCACTCTAGAATCAAGGCTTGCATTTTGAAACCTTGTTGTGCCTCCAAACATTGATTTTGAAGCTACAAAACTGGGTCTTTCAAGGCACAAGCTCCAAAATGAGCTTCTAAGAGAATGATATGCGTCAAAATGGAATTTTGACACTACAGGCTCCAGAATAGGGACTTACTTCTTGAAACCTTGTTGTGCCTTAAAACACTTATTTTCATCTTCCAAAATCAGGGCTTTCAAGGCACAAGGTCCGAAATGAGGTTCTAAGAGGACGATGTACATCAAAATTGCATTTTGACGCTACCTACTCTAGAATTGGGACTTGTGTCTCAAAACCTTGTTGTGCCTCCAAACACTAATTTTTATGCTCCAAAAATGAGGCTTTTGAGGCACAACCTAAGAAATGAGGTTCTAAGAACACCATGTTTGTGAAAATAGTGTTTTGACACAATCAACTTGAGAATCGAGACTTGTGTCTTGAAACCTTGTTGTGCCTTTAAACATTGATTTTGATGTTTTAAAACTGGAGCTTTCGAGCCACACACTCCAAAACGAGGATCTAAGAGCACGATGTGCATCAAAGTCATGTTTTGACACTACAACCTCTGGAATAGGGACTTGCATCTTGAAAGCTTGTTATGCCTCCAAACACCAATTTTGATGCTTCGAAACTGAAGATTTTGAGGCATAAGCTCCAAAACAAGGTTCTAAGAGTGCGATATGCGTCAAAAGCAAATTTTGATGCTACCGGCTCCAGAATCAGGACTTGCATCTCCAAACCTTGTTGTGTCTCCAAACATCAATTTTGATGATCCAAAACTATTGCTTTTGAGACACAATTTCTAAAATAGGTTTCTAAGAGCAGGATGTGCATCAAAATTGAATTTTGATGCTACTGGCTCTAGAATCGGGGCTTGCATCTTGAAACCTTGTTGTGCCTCAAAACACTGATTTTGATGCTCCAAAACTGGGGCTTTCAAGGCACAAGCTTCGAAATGAGGTTCTAAGAGCACAATATGCGTGAAAATACTATATTGACGCTATTGACTCTAGAATTGGGACTTGCATCTTGAAACCTTGTTGTGCCTCCAAACATTGATTTTTCTGCTCCAAAATTGGGTCTTTCAAGGCACAAGCTCCGAAATGAGCTTCTAAGAGAATGATGTGCACCAAAATTCTATTTTAACGCTACAGGCTCCGTAATAGGGAATTGCTTCTTGAAACCTTGTTGTCCCTCAAAACGTTGATTTTGATGTTCCAAAATCAGGGCTTTCAAGGCACAAGCTGCGAAATGAGGTTCTAAGAGCACGATGTACATCAAAATTGTGTTTTGATGCTACCAACTCTGGAATTGGGACTTGTGTCTTGAAACCTTGTTGTGGCTCCAAACACTAATTTTTATGCTCCAAAAATGAGGCTTTTGAGACACAACCTTCGAAATGAGGTTCTAAAAACCCGATGTTTGTGAAAATCATGTTTTGACGCTATCAGCTTGAGAATCGGGGACTTTTGTCTCGAAACCTTGTTTTGCCTTTAAACATTGATTTTGATGTTTTGAAACTGGAGATTTTGAGCGACACGCTCCGAAATGAGGTTCTAACAGCACGATGTGCATCAAAATCACGTTTTGACACGACAGGCTCTAGAATAGGGACTTACGACTTGAAAGCTTGTTGTGCCTCCAAACACCAATTTTGATGCTTCGAAACCGAAGATTTTTAGGCATAAGCTCCAAAACAAGGTCCAAGTGGACGATGTGCCTCATCTTGAAACCTTCTTGTGCCTCCAAACATCGATTTTGATGCTCCAAAACTGGGGCTTTTGAGGCACAATTTCTAAAACAGGGTTCTAAGAGGACAATGTGCATCAAAATTGAATTTTGATGCTACTGGCTCTAAAATGAAGGCATGCATCTTGAAACCTTTTTGAGCCTCAAAACAGGAGCTATTGAGGCACAATTTCTAAAACAGGGTTTTAAGAGCACAATGTGCATCAAAATTTAATTTTGATGCTACTGGCTCTAGAGTCGTGGCTTGCATCTTGATCCTTTGTTGTGCCTCAAAACACTGATTTTGATGCTTTGAAACCGGGGCTTTCGAGGCGCAACCTTCGAAATGAGGTTCTAAGAGCACGATGTGCGCCAAAATCAGATTTTGACTCTATTGACTTTAGAATCACGACTTGTATCTTGAAACCCTGTTGTGCCTCCAAACATTGATTTTGATGCTCCAAAACTGGGTCTTTCAAGGCACAAGCTCTGAAATGAGCTTCTAAGAGAATGATGTGTGTCAAAATAGAATTTTGACGCTACAGGCTCCAGAATAGGGACTTGCTTCTTGAAACCTTGTTGTGCCTCAAAACATTGATTTTGATGTTCCAAAATCAGGGCTTCGAAGGCACAAGCTTCAAAATGATGTTCTACGAGCACGATGTGCGGCAAAATCAAATTTTGACTCTATCGGCTCCAGAATCAGGACTTGCATCTTCAAACCTTGTTGTGCTTCCAAACATCAATTTTGATGCTCCAAAGTTGGGGCTTTTGAGGCACAATTTCTAAAATAGGGTTCTAAGAGCACAATGTGCATCAAAATTGAATTTTGATGCTACTAGCTCTAGAAACGGACTTGCATCTTCAAACCTTGTTGTGCCTCAAAACACAACTTTGGATGCTCTGAAACTGGGGCTTTCGAGGCACAAGCTTCGAAATGAGGTTCTAAGAGCATGATGTACGCCAAAATCAGATTTTGACGCTATTGACTCTAGAATCGGGACTTGCACTAAAATCAGATTTTCACTCTATTGACTCTAGAATTGAAACTTATATCTTCAAACGTTGTTGTGCCTCCACACATTTATTTTGATGCTCCAAAACTGGGTCTTTCGAAACACAAGCTTTGAAATGAGCTTCTAAGAGAATGATGTTCGTCAAAATTGAATTTTGATGCTACAGGCTTCGGAATAGGGACTTGCTTCTTGAAACCTTATTGTGCCTGAAAACATTAATTTTGATGTTCCAAAATTAGGGCTTTCAAGGCACGAGCTCCAAAATGAGGTTCTAAGACCACGATGTATATCAAAACCTTACTGTGCCTGAAAACATTAATTTTTATGCTCCAAAAATGAGGCTTTTGAGGCACAAACTCCAAAATGAGGTTCTAAGAACACCATGTTTGTCAAAATTGTGTTTTGACGCTATCAGCTTGAGAATCGGGACTTGTGTCTTGAAACCTTGTTATGCCTTTAAACATTGATTTTGATGTTTTGAAACTGGAGCTTTCGAGCCACATGCTCTGAAATGAGGTTCTAAGAGCACGATGTGTATCAAAATCACGTTTTGACACTACAGGCTCCGGAATAGGGACTTGCATCTTGAAAGTATGTTTGCATCCAAACACCAATTTTGATGCTTTGAAACCAAATATTTTGAGGCATAAGCTCCAAACCAAGGTTCTAAGAGCACGATGTGTGTCAAAGTCAAATTTTGACGCTATGGGCTCCAGAATCAGGACTTGCATCTTGAATCCTTGTTTTCCCTCCAAATATCGATTTTGATGCTCCAAAACTGGGGCTTTTGAGGCACAATTTCTAAATCAGGGTTCTAAGAGCACAATGTGCATCAAAATTGAATTTTTATGCTACTGGCTCTAGATTCGGGGTTTGCATGTTGAAACCTTGTTGTGCCTCTAAACACTGATTTTGATGCTCCGAAATCAGGACTTTCGAAGCACAAGCTTCAAAATGAGGTGCTAAGAGCACAATGTGCACCAAACTCAGATTTTGATGCTTTTGACACTAGAATCAAGACTTGCATCTTGAAACCTTGTTGTGCCACCAATCTCAGATTTTAACGCTTTTGACTAGAATAAAGACTTGCATCTTGAAACCTTGTTGTGCCTCCAAACATTGATTTTGATGCTCCAAAACTGGGTCTTTCGAGGCACAAGCTCCGAAATGAGCTTCTAGAGAATGATGTGTAGCAAAATGGAATTTTGACGCTACAAGCTCCAGAATAGGGACTTGCTTCTTGAAACCTTGTTGTGCCTAAAAATATTGATTTTGATGTACCAAAATCAGGGCTTTCAGGGCACAAGCTCTGAAATGAGGTTCTAAGAGCACGATTACATCAAAATTGTATTTTGACTCTACCTACTCTAGAATTGGGACTTGTGTCTCGAAACCTTGTTGTGCCTCCAAACACTAATTTTTATGCTCCAAAAATGAGGCTTTTGAGGCACAACCTCCGAAATGATGTTCTAAGAATACCATGTTTGTCAAAATCATGTTTTTATGCTATCATCTTGAGAATCAGGACTTGTGTCTTGAAACCTTTTTGTGCCTTTCAATATTGATTTTGATGTTTTGAAACTGGAGCTTTCGAGCCACACACTCCAAAACGAGGTTATCAGAGAATGATGTGCATCAGAATCATGCTTTGAAACTACAAGCTCGAGAATAAGGACTTGCCTCTTGAAAGCTTGTTGTGGCTCCAAACACCAATTTTGAGTGCGATGTGCATCAAAATCAAATTTTGATGCTACTGGCTCTAGAATCGGGGCTTGCATCTTGAAAACTTGTTGTGCTTCAAAACACTGATTTTGATGCTCCGAAATCAGGGCTTTCGAGGCACAAGCTTCACAATGAAGTTCTAAGAGCATGACGTGCACCAAAATCAAATTTTGATGCTATTGACTCTAGAATTGTGACTTGTATCTTGAAACCTTGTTGTGCCTCTAAACATTGATTTTGATACTCCAAAATAGGGTCTTTTGAGGCACAAGCTCCGTAATGAGCTTCTAAGAGAATGATGTGCCTCGAAATCAAATTTTGACGCTACCGGCTGTAGAATCAGGACTTTCATCTTGAAACCTTGTTGTGCCTCCAAACATCGATTTTGATGCTCCAAAATTGGGGCTTTTGAGGCACAATTTCTAAACTAGGGTTCTAAGAGCACAATGTGCATCAAAATTGAATTTTGATGCTACTGGCTCTAGAATTGGGGCTTGCATCTTGAAACCTTTTTGTGCCTCAAAACACTGCTTTTGATGCTCCAAAAACGGGGATTTTGAGTCACAAGCTCCGAAATGAGGTTCTAAGAGTACGATGTGCGGCAAAATCATATTTTGATGCTTTTGACTCTAGAATCGGGACTTGTATCTCTAAACCCTGTTGTGACTCCAAACATTGATTTTGATGCTCCAAAACTGGGTCTTTCGAGGCACAAGCTCTGAAATGAGCTTCTAAGATAATCCTATGCATCAAAATGGAATTTTGACGCTACAGGCTCCAGAAGAGCGACTTGCTTCTTGAAACCTTGTTGTGCCTTAAAATATTGATTTTGATGTTCCAAAATGAGGGCTTTCAAGGCACAAGCTCCGAAATGAGGTTCTAAGAGCATGATGTTCATCAAAATTTCATTTTGAAGGTATCGACTCTGGAATTGGGACTCGTATCTTGAAGCCTCTTTGTGCCTCCATACAATAATTTTTATGCTGCAAAAAGGAGGCTTTTGAGGCACGACCTCCGAAATGAGATTCTAAGAATACCATGTTTGTCAAAATTGTGTTTTGACGCCATCAGCTTGAGAATCGAGACTTGTGTCTTAAAACCTTGTTGTGCCTTTAAACATTGATTTTGATGTTTTTAAACTAGAGCTTTCGAGCCACACGCTCCAGAATGAGGTTCTAAGAGCACGCACGATGTGCATCAAAATCACATTTTGACACTATAGGCTCTGGAATATGGACTTGAGCCTTGAAAGCTTGTTGTGCCTCCAAACACCAATTTCAATGCTTCGAAACTGAGGTTCTAAGATTTTGATGCTTCAAAATTTGGACGCTACCAGCTCCAGAATCAAGGCTTGCTTGCATCTTGAAATTGTTATGCCTCCAAACATAAGTTTTGAAGCTCCAAAACTGGTTTTAATGCTCCAAAACTAGGGCATTTGAGGCAAAATTTCTAAAACAGGGTTCTGAGAGCACAATGTGCATCAGAACAGAATTTTGATGATACTGGCTGTAGAATCAGGGCTTGCATCTTGAAACCTTGTTGTGCCTCAAAACACTGACTTTAACACCAAAATCAGATTTTAAAGCTATTGACTCTAAGAGCACGATGTGCGCCAAAATCATATTTTAACGCTATTGACTCTAGAATTGGGAGTTGCATCTTGAAACCTTGTTGTGCTTCGAAACATTGATTTTGATGCTCCAAAGCTGGGTCTGTCGAGGCACAAGCTCCAAAATGAGCTTCTAAGAGAATGTTGTGCGTCAAAATTCTATTTTGACGCTATAGGCTTCGGAATAGGGACTTGCTTCTTGAAACCTTGTTGTGCCTCCAAACAATGATTTTGATTTTCCAAAATCAGGGCTTTCAAGGCACAAGCTCCAAAATGAGTTTCTAAGAGCATGATGTACATCAAAATTGTGTTTTGACACTACGGACTCCGGAATAGGGACTAATTTTTTATACTCCAAAAATGTGGCTTTTGAGGCACAACCTACGAAATAAAGTTCTAAGAATAGCATATTTCTCAAAATCGTATTTTCACGCTATCAGCTTGAGAATCGGGACTTGTGTCTTGAAACCTTGTTTTGCCTTTAAACATTGATTTTGATGTTTTGAAACTGGAGCTTTCGAGCCACACGCTCCGAAACGAGGTTCTAAGAGCACAATGTGCATCAAAATCATTGCAGGAGAAGAAAATGCATCAAATAGTTTCACAACCACATCTGTTTTGTCATAGATAACTTGATTCAATTGCAAAGTAAAAAGAAATTCTTCAGTAATGACATTAACCATACAAGAAGGATCAATAAGCACTCCACGGCAAGGTGTGTTCTTGACTTTTGCAACTATATATAAAGGACCATCAGGTGCCCTAATGGTTTCACTAGAATTAAATGTGATGGAAGGTTCTTTAGGGATTTTCTATTGCTCTACAAAGCTAATCACATTCAGAGTCATGGACACAAGATCATCAGGTGAGACAGAGGAATCAGTAGTATCAATCGCATTAGAGGTATGAGAAGGCAATGGATCAGTAAAAATCTGAAGATTTTGGTTAGGAAGAGCTACAGATTTGTTGCCTTTATCATGCACTCCAGAAACAGAGATAGTATTATTATCAATCAAATCTTGAATTTTCCCCTTTAAAGCAAAACATTTTTCAGTATCATGCCCAGGTTGACGATGAAATTGACAAAAAGATTTGTTATCAAAATAAGGTGAAGTAATCTTTGCAGGATCAATTTGCCTTATAGGAGGAAGAGTAAGCACATTTTGTTCCAATAACTTATTCATAATACTATACAATGATTCATTCAAGGGAGTGAACTTTCTTTCTTTCTTGAAAAACTTAGAAATAGGAGACACACCTGACGCTGCATTCACATTGTTGTTGATGATGTTTTCATTGAATTTAATGGAATCTCTGTTCGGTTTAAACTTCCCAAATGGTTGTTGACTACTATCACCCTTATCACTCGGATTCATAGGATGTGATTGTTCCATTTGACTCACAGTCAGTTGATAATTGTGAAGAGTTGCACACAACTGTTGGAAAGAAGTAAACTCAGAAAACAGGAGTTTGTCTCGAATGTCTTTTTGTAAATTAGAAATAAAGATTCTTTGAATATCATTGTCAGGCACTGGAAAAGAAATTTGAGCATACAAATGCTTATATCTACCAATGAAATCAGTCACTTTTTCTTTAACACCTTGTTTACAATGCATTAAATCAATCAAAGTAACTTTAGAACTTATATTGTTTTGAAATTGTTGAATGAAAGCATTTGCAAGTTGTTCGAAAGAAGTAATAGAATAGGAAGGCAACGAGCAATACCATTGTAGGGCTTTGTCTCTTAATGTTCTAGTAAACAATTTTGCCAACAACCTTTGGTCATAAGCAAAATCGGTACATATTGTTTGAAAGGTCTTAACATGTGTTAGAGGATCACCCTTACCATTATAAAGCTCCAAATGCGGAATTTCAACATGTTTAGGGGGGATAGCTCGAATAATGTCAAGAGAAAGTGGACTCGCAACATCAAATGTGGGCACACTAAACTTAGATTGATTCATAGAGGCAATTTGTTGCTGTAAAGAAGAGACAGTTTGTGCAAGATTGTTAATGGTCGCTTCAGTCGAAGAGTTCATATTAGACGTGTTGGATTGTGATGGAGGTGTTATGTTATTGAAAGAAGGTAGAGAGTAAGGTGGTGGGACACTATGATAGTTAGTCATAGGAGATGATTGGACAAGAGGAACACTACAAGGAGGAATGGAAGGGTTAAATGAATTGCCCCCTTGTGTCGTGTTCATTTGTGGAGATATAATAGGAACACTCACTGAAGGAATGAATGAAGAAGTTAGATTGAATGAAGGAAGAGGGTTGATTGAAGAAGAGGGATTGCCCCCATGACTAGTGATCATAGGAGGAATATCTTGTATTGAAGTAGTCATTATGTTTGATGTAAAAGTAGGTATAGAAGTCATCAAAGGAATAGAATGATTGACTTGAGTAGGAGGTTGTGTATAACCTAAGGTTTCGGCACAACTTTTCATAGGCATCACATTTGAATCCACAATGTGTGCAATACCACGCAAAATATCAATTCCATTCTTATCACTTTGAAGCATACGTTTTAGGCCCTCAATTAAAGGAAGAGCTTGACTATCAGGGTATTCTTGAGACATCCATTGTCGAAAATCGTCAAATTGGTTATCCAATTTTGAAAGTTGTTCTACAGAAACCTCATGGAGAGCTTCTTCATCATTAAGAGGATTAGAGGAATTACCCATGTCCTCGTTAAAAAGGCCATTCAAATTAGGTTCCATCTCCTCAGTAATTAAACCTTGGAAGGACTTAATTCTAAGGCTTCGTCTAACGGGAATAGTGTAAGTAGGGCTTATTGTTGTAAAACTCATGCACTAAAGAAAGAGAGAAGATTTTGAATTTTAGAGGTAGCAAATTTCAGTAAAGCCAGCCAATCTTCCAGATTTAAGCTGTTAAATACAATCAGGACAATCTCCCGAAATTTCGGAAAAAATATCCAAGACCGTGGCGCTCGGGGTGCACACGGTCCTCGCAACTTTTTACGAAATTTGCAGGGATGAATGTTATGATGATTTTACAGCTAACTTGAAAAAATTGAGTGATTTTACGATCTGTAGATAGGCCAAATTAAAGTTGCAATCCCAAAATTGAACCCTACCAAGATTGTCGAAAAATGCAAAATTTGAATTTTGAAAAAGAGAGGGAAACTGAAATTTTGAATTTTATGATTTTAGAGGGAATGTTAAGAGCAATGCAAGTTTTGAAATTTGAAAATTGACTCAATTTCACGCAAAATTCAATTTTGAAAGCGGAAATTAAAGTTGTTGTAAATAAGCACTTAATTTCAAAAGTCACAAATTGCAAGAATTTGAATAAATCACTGAAATTTGGAATGAATGATAACACACTTTTCAGATTTAGGACTATAAGAAACACAATTTTGACACAAATTTCAATTTCAACAATTTTTGAATGATTAGAAGCCCTAAACCAAGCAATCACTAGACCAACTTTGACTGTAATTTTGAAAGTGTTAAAATTGATAAAATCAGTCAAAATTTTGGATTTTAGCAAGAAAATACAGTAAGATCTAGCTCCCGAAATTTCGGAAAAAATGTCGGGGACGATGGCGCTCGGAGTGCACACGGTCCTCGCAACTTTTTTCCAAATTTTCAGGGATGAAAGATATTGTGATTTTATTGCGGAATCCAAAGTTACAGCTGATTTGGATATGTTTTGATCAGTGAAATTGTCGGACAAAGGTTGAATCAAGAGGGTTTCAAAAATTAGGGTTTTGACACTTAACCACTTAATTTTCAAAATTAAAGCACAAATATGAATTGATAATTTGTAATAGAAGGGCAGATCTGAAACAAGCATTAACAATTAAACATTTCACAAGTTTAATTACTTAAAAAGAAAATTTAGGGTTTTTATGCAATTAACCTCTAAAATTTTGCAAAAGATCAAACATGGAAATGTAATCAAGGAATCCAATTTTCAGATCTAACTATGAATAATCAGAAAGGATGTTCACGTCGGGTTCACCAAAATGTAAAGCGGAAAATCGCGATCGAACCCTAGTTGCTCTCCCCTCTTCCAACTCCAAGGAGAGAGAAGGGAGATTCACTAGGGTTGATGGTTTTCACTTAGGGGAGAGACTTTACATTCAAAAGAGGGGTTGAAACCCACAAGATCCAATCCCACACAATGCAAGATTGGATGTTAAATGTGTTTCAAGGGTTAAGAAAGCAAGGCCACCCTCTTTTGTAAAGAATGTTGATAGAAGAATTAAGCTAGGAATGCATAGAAAGTGACAAAGATTTGCTTATAAACTGAGATAGGGATATAGGATGAAGCTACGGACCTGGAATTAGCAGTAAAATGTCGATACGGCGCTGTCCTGCAAATTTGAGCAAAAGTTGACGGGACGATGGCGCCCGACGTGCACACGGTCCTCCGAAAAATCTGCGAAACGAAGGGGGATCTGTTCGTCTCTGCACAAGGATTCCAGATCTTCAATTTCAGCCACGTACCTGCAACCTACACACAGAAAAGCGAAGACGATTGGGGGGTTAGGGATTAGGGGTTTGCCTTTAGGTCAAACCCCGGTTTTGGAATTAACCAAGAAATGAGAAATTGCTGTAAATGTCAATGTATGTAATGTAAAACAAGTACTAATACCTTGTTGTAAGGATGTTTGTATCCTTATGTGCGAAGGTATAGATGTTGTTGTTTGTTGTATGTTTGTATGTTGTATGTAGCATGTAGTATGTTGTAAGTGATCTCCTCTTCAATGGTTGAATCCTTGTCTTGAATGCAACACTTAGCCTTGAATGGAGACTTAGAATGATCAATTACTTGAAAGAATGCTTGAATGCTTGAATGCTTGAGTATAGTTTCCACGTTTTTTCCCTCATGTATGTATATGTCCAAATGAGAGAGGAAAATGTAGTTTATATACTTGCCAATTAGGGTTAAAAGACTGATTTTCCCGACCTTAGGCCGACCAGGAAAGATAATTTTCCAATTTGCAAACATAAAGACCCGAAGTCCAAAAGAGACCGGGCCCAAAATAGGACCCAGGGACCAGGGCGCTGGGCGCCATGGTCCTGAAGGACCAGGGCGCTAGGCGCTCTGGTCCCACCTCCCGGGACAGCAGGGTGCAAAGGAGGTTCAGGCCAGGGTGCAAGAAAATGCAGTTTTCAGTGTCATAATCAGGTTTTGGGGTCTCCATTCAGGTTGCGTGTTGCGTCGCCATCGTGAAGACCCAAATGCGGTCGAAATTGCAAGTGTCGCAATTTTAGGACGCTCCACAATGTTCTAAGAGCAAAATGTGCATCAAAATTTAATTTGGATGTTACTGTCTTTAGAATCGGGGCTTTGCATCTTGAAACCTTGTTATGCCTCAAAAAACTAATTTTGATGCTCTGAAACCGGGGCTTTCGAGGCAAAAGCTTCGAAATGAGGTTCTAAGAGCACGATGTGCGCCAAAATTAGATTTTGACACTATTGAATCTAGAATCAGGAGTTGCATCTTGAAACCTTGTTGTGACTCCAAACATTGATTTTGATGCTTCAAAACTGGGTCTTTTGAGGCACAAGCTCCAAAATGAGCTTCTAAGAGAATGAAGTGCGTCAAAATTCGACAGGCTTTGGAATAGGGACATGCTTCTTGAAAGTTTGTAATGCCTCCAAACACCAATTTGTGTGCTTCGAAACTGAAGATTTTGAGGCATAAGCGCCAAAACAAGGTTCTAAGAGCATGATATGCATCAAAATCAAATTTTCACACTACCGGCTCCAGAATCAACACTTCCATCTTGAAACCTTGTTGTGCCTCCAAACATCGAGTTTCATGCTCCAAAACTGGGGCTTTTGAGGCACAATTTCTAAAATAGGGTTCTAAGAGCACAATGTGCATCAAAATTGATGCTATTGGCTCTAGAATCGGGGCTTGCATCTTGAAACCTTGTTGTGCCTCAACACTAATTTTGATGCTCCGCAACTAGAGCTTTTGAGCACAAGCTTTGAAATGAGGTTCTAAGAGCACGATGTGCTCCAAAATCAGATTTTGACGATATTGACTCTAGAATCGGGACTTGCATCTTGAAACCTTATTGTGCCTCCAAACATTGATTTTGATGCTAAAAAACTGGGTCTTTCGAGGCACAAGCTTCGAAATGAGCTTCTAAGAGAATTATGTGCGTCAAAATGAAATTTTGATGCTACACGCTCCGCAATAGGGACTTGCTTCTTGAAATGTTGTTGTGCCCCAAAACATTGATTTTGATGTTACAAAATCAGGGCTTGCAAGGCACAAGCTCCGAAATGAGGTTCTAAGAGCATGATGTACTTCAAAATTGTATTTTGACGCTACAGACTCTAGAATTGGGACTTGTGTCATGAAAACTTATTGTGCCTCCAAACACTAACTTTTATGGTCCAAAATCATGGCTTTTGAGGCACAACCTCCAAAATGAGGTTCTAAGAACACCATATTTGTCAAAATCGTGTTTTGACGCTATCAGCTTGTGAATCGAGACTCGTGACTTGAAACCTTGTTGTGCCTTTGAACATTGCTTTTGATGTTTTGAAAATGGAGCTTTCGAGCCACACACTCTAAAACGAGGTTCTAAGAGTACGATGTGCATCAAAATCATATTTTGACACTACAGGCTTCAGAATAGGGACTTGCATCTTGAAAGCTTGTTGTGCCTCTAGACACCAATTTTGATGCTTCAAAACTGAAGATTTTGAGGCATAAGCTCCAAAACAAGGTTCTAAGAGCACGATGTGCGTCAAACTCAAATTTTGACACTACCAGCTCCATAATCAAGACTTGCATTTTGAAACCTTGTTTTGCATCCAAACATCAATTTTGATACTCCAAAACTGGGGCTTTTGAGGCACAATTTCTATAACAAAGTTCTAAGAGCACAATGTGCATCAAAATCTACTGGCTTTAGAATCAGGGCTTGCATCCTGAAACCTTGTTATGCCTTAAAAAATTAATTTTGACGCTTTGAAACTGGGGCTTTCGAGGCACAAGCTTCGAAATGAGGTTCTAAGAGCACGATGTGTGCCAAAATTAGATTTTGACACTATTGAAACCTTGTTGTGTCTCCAAACACTGATTTTGATGTTCCAAAATCAGGGCTTTCAAGGCACAAGCTCCGAAATGAGGTTCTAAGAGCACAATGTGCATCAAAATAATATTTTGACACTACAATCTCTGGAATAGGGACTTGCATCTTGAAAGCTTGTTTTGTGTCCACACACCAATTTTGATGCTTCGAAACTGAAAATTTTGAGGCATAAGCTCCAAAACAAGGTTGCAAGAGCATGATGTCCATAAAATCTAATTTTGACATTACCGGCTTCACAATCACAACTTGCATTTTGAAACCTTGTTGTGCCTCCAAAGATTGATTTTGATGCTCCAAATCTGGTTCTTTCGAGACACAAGCTCTGAAATGAGCTTCTAAGAGAATGATGTGCATCAAAATGGAATTTCATTTGCTTCTTGAAACCTTGTTGTGCCTTAAAACATTGATTTTGATGTTCCAAAATTAGGGCTTTCTAGGCACAAGCTCTAAAATGAGGTTCTAAGAGCATGATGTACATGAAAATTGCGTTTTGATGCTATCGACTCTGGAATTGGGACTTGTGTCTTGAAACCTTATTGTGCCTCCAAACACTAATTTTTATGCTCCAAAAATGAGGCTTTTGAGGCACAACCTCCGAAATGAGGTTCTAAGAACACCATGTTTCTCAAAATCGTGTTTTGATGCTATCAGTTTGAGAATCGTGACTTGTGTCTTACAACCTTGTTGTGCCTTTAAACATTGATTTGTATGTTTCTTAGAGATTTCGAGCTACACGCTCTGAAACGAGGTTCTAAGAGCACGATGTTCATCAAAATCACATTTTGACACTATGGTCTCTGGAATAGGGAATTGCGTCTTGAAAGCTTGTTTTGGCTCGAAACACCAATTTTGATGCTTCGAAACTGAAGATTTTGAGGCATAAGCTCCGAAACAAGGTTGTAAGAGCACGATATGCGTCAAAATCAAATTTTGACGCTACCGGCTCCAGAATTGGGACCTGCATCTTGAAACGTTGTTGTGCCTTTAAACATTGATTTTGATGTTTTGAAACTGGAGCTTTTGAGCTATACGCTACGAAACAAGGTTCTAAGAGCACGATGTGCATCAAAATCATGTTTTGACACTATGGGCTCCGGAATAGGTAATTACGTCTTGAAAGCTTATTGTGCCTCCAAACACTAATTTTGATTCTCCGAAACTGAGGCTTTCGAGGCACAAGCTTCGAAATGAGGTTCTAAGAGCACGATGTGCGCCAAAATCAGATTTTGACGCTATTGATTCTAGAATCCGGACTTGCATCTTGAAACCTTGTTTTGCTTCCAAACATTTATTTTGATGCTCCAAAACTGGGTCTTTCGAGGCACAAGTTCCGAAATAAGCTTCTAAGAGAATGATGTGCGTCAAAATGGAATTTTGACGCTACAAGCTCAGAAATAGGGACTGGCTTCTTGTTGTGCCTCAATACGTTATTTTTGATGTTCCAAAATCAGGGCTTTAAAAGCACAGGCTCCAAAATGAGGTTCTAAGAGCATGATGTACATCAAAATTGCATTTTGACACTATCGACTCTGGACTTGGGACTTCTATCTTGAAACCTTGTTGTGCCACACACTAATTTTTATGCTCTAAAAATGAGGCTTTTGAGGCACGACATCCGAAATGAGGTTCTAAGAACACCATGTTTGTCAAAATCGGGACTTGTGTCTTGAAACCTTGTTGTGCCTTTAAACATTGATTTTCATGTTTTGAAACTGCAAATTTCAAGCCACATGCTTTGAAACGAGGTTCTAAGAGCACGATGTGCACCAAAATCAAAACTGGGGCTTTTGAGGCACAATTTCTAAAACAGGGTTCTAAGAGCGCAATGTGCATCAAAATTGAATTTTGATGCTACTAGCTCTAGAATCGAGGCTTGCATCTTGAAACCTTGTTGTGTGTCAAACCACTGCTTTTGATGCTCCGAAACTGGGGCTTTCGAGGCAAAAGCTTTGAGATGAGGTTCTAAGAGCACGATGTGTGCCAAAATCAGATTTTGACACTATTGCTCTAGAATCAAGGCTTGCATTTTGAAACATTGTTGTCCCTCCAAACATTGATTTTGAAGCTACAAAACTGGGTCTTTTGAGGCACAAGCTCCGAAATGAGGTTCTAAGAGCACGATTTACATCAAAATTGCATTTTGATGCTACCGACTGTAGAATTGGGACTTGTGCCTCGAAACCTTATTGTGCCTCCAAACACTAATTTTTATGCTCCAAAAATGAGGCTTTTGAGGCACAACCTAAGAAATGAGGTTCTAAGAACACCATGTTTGTCAAAATAGTGTTTTGACACTATCAGCTTCAGAATCCGGACTTGTGTCTTGAAACCTTGTTGTGCCTTTAAACATTGATTTTGATGTTTTAAAATTGGAGTATTCGAGCCACATGCTCCAAAACGAGGTTCTAAGAGCACGATGTGCATCAAAATCACATTTTGACACTACAGGCTTTGGAATAGGGACATGCATCTTGAAAGCTTGTTATGCCTCCAAACACCAATTTTGATGCTTCAAAACTGAAGATTTTGAGGCATAAGCTCCAAAACAAGGTTCTAAGAGCGCGATGTGCATCAAAATCAAATTTTGACGCTATTGACTCTAGAATCGGGACTTGCTTCTTGAAACCTTGTTGTGCCTCCAAACATTGATTTTGATGCTCCAAAATAGGGTCTTTTGAGGCCACAAGCTCCGAAATGAGCTTCTAACAGAATGATGTGCGTCAAAATTCCATTTTGACGCTACAGGCGGAATAGCGAATTGCTTCTTGAAACCTTATTGTCCCTCAAAACATTGATTTTGATGTTCCAAAATTAGGGCTTTCAAGGCACAAGCTACGAAATGAGGTTCTAAGAGCATGATGTACATCAAAATTGTGTTTTGACGCTATCAACTCTAGAATTGGGACTTGTGTCTTGAATCCTTGTTGTGGCTCCAAACACTAATTTTTATGCTCAAAAAATGAGGCTTTTGAGACACAACCTCCGAAATGAGGTTAAAAACCCGAAGTTCGTCAAAATCGTGTTTTGTCGCTATCAGCTTGAGAATCGACACTTTTGTCTTGAAACCTTGTTTTGATGTTTTGAAACTAGAGATTTTGAGCCACACACTCCGAAATAAGGTTCTAACAGCACGATGTGCATCAAAATCACGTTTTGACACTACAGGCTCTGGAATAGGGATTTACGACTTGAAAGCTTGTTGTGCCTCCAAACACCAATTTTGATGCTTCAAAACCAAAGATTTTGAGGTATAAGCTCCAAAACAAGGTTCCAAGTGGATGATGTGCCTCAAAATAAAAATTTGATGCTATCAGCTCGACAATCAGGACTTGCATCAAGAAACTTTGTTGTGCGTCCAAAAATCAATTTTTTTGATCCAAAACTGGAGCTTTTGAGGCACAATTTCTAAAACAGTGCTCTAAGAGCACAATGTGCATCAAAATTGAATTTTGATTGTATTGGCTCTTGAATTGGGGCTTGCATCTTGAAACCTTATTGTGCCTCCAAACATCGATTTTGATGCTCCAAAACAGGGGCTTTTGAGGGACAATTTCAAAAACAGGGTTCTAAGAGGACAATGTGCATCAAAATTGAATTTTGATGCTACAGGCTCTAAAATGGGGGCTTGCATCTTGAAATCTTGTTGAGCCTCAAAACATTGATTTTGATGATCCAAAACAGGAGCTTTTGATGCACAATTTCTAAAAAAGGGTTCCATGAGCACAATGTGCATCAAAATTGAATTTTAATGCTACTGGCTCTAGAATCAGGGCTTGCATCTTGATCCTTTGTTGTGCCTCTTAGAGCACTGTTTTAGAAATTGTGCCTCAAAAGCTCCTTGAAACCTTATTGTGCCTGAAAACATTAATTTTGATGTTCCAAAATCAGGGCTTTCAAGGCACGAGCTCTGAAATGAGGTTCTAAGACCACGATGTATATAAAAACCTTATTGTGCCTGAAAATATTAATTTTTATGCTCCAAAAATGAGGCTTTTGAGGCACAAACTCCAAAATGAGGTTCTAAGAGCACCATGTTTATTAAAATTGTGTTTTGACGCTATCAGCTTCAGAATTGAGACTTGTGTCTTGAAACCTTGTTGTGCCTTTAAACATTGATTTTGATGTTTTGAAACTGGAGCTTTCGAGCCACACGCTTTGAAAGGAGGTTCTAAGAGCACGATGTGTATCAAAATCATGTTTTGACACTGTAGGCTCCGGAATAGGGACTTGCATCTTGAAAGCATGTTGTGCGTCCAAACACCAATTTCGATGCTTCGAAACCAAAGATTTTGAGTCATAAGCTCCAAAAGAAGGTTCTAAGAGCACAATGTGCGTCAAAATCAAATTTTGATGCTATCGGCTCCAGAATCAGGACTTACATCTTGAATCCTTATTTTGCCTCCAAAGATCGATTTTGATGCTCCAAAACTGGGGCTTTTGAGGCACAATTTCTAAAATACGGTTCTAAGAGCACAATGTGCATCAAAATTGAATTTTGATGCTACTGGCTCTAGATTCAAGGTTTGCATGTTGAAACCTTGTTGTGCCTCAAAACACTTATTTTGATGCTCTTAAATCAAGGCCTTCGAAGCACAAGCTTCAAAATGAGGTTCTAAGAGCACGATGTGCACCAAACTCAGATTTTGATGCTTTTGACTCTAGAATTGGGACTTGCATCTTGAAACCTTGTTGTTCCTCCAAACATTGATTTTGATGCTCCAAAACTGGTTCTTTCGAGGCACAAGCTTCGAAATGAGCTTCTAAGAGAATAATGTGCATCAAAATGGAATTTTGACGCTACAAGCTCCGAAATAGGGACTTGCTTCTTGAAACCTTGTTGTGCCTCAAAACATTGATTTTGATGTACCAAAATCAAGGCTTTCAAGGCACAAGCTCTGAAATGAGGTTCTAAGAGCACGATGTACATCAGAATTGTATTTTGACGCTACCGATTCTCGAATTGGGACTTGTGTCCTTAAACCTTGTTCTGCCTCCAATCTCTAATTTTTATGCTCCAAAAATGAGGCTTTTTTGGGACGACCTTCGAAATGAGGTTCTAAGAACAATATGTTTGTTAAAATTGTATTTTGACGCTATCAGCTTGAGAATCGGGACTTGTGTCTTGAAACCTTGTTGTGCTTTTAAACATTGATTTTAATGTTTTGAAACTACAACTTAAAAACCACACGCTCTGAAATGAGGTTCTAAGAGCACAATGTGCATCAAAATGATGTTTTGACACTACAGGCTTCGAAATAGGGACTTGCATCTTAAAAGCTTGTTCTACGTCCAAATACCAATTTTGATGCTTTGAAACTGAAGATTTTGAGACATAAGCTCCAAAACAATGGCTTTCAAGGGACGATCTTCGAAATGAGGTTCTAAGAGCACGATGTACATCAAAATTGCATTTTGATGCTACCGACTCTGGAATTGTGACTCTTGAAACCTTGTTGTGCCTCCAAAGACTAATTTTTATGCTCCAAAAATGAGGTTCTAAGAAAATCGTGTTTGTCAAAATCAGGTTTTGATGCTATCAGCTTGAGAATCGGAACTTGTGTCTAGAAACCTTGTTGTGCCTTTAAACATTGATTTTGATGTTTTGAAACCATAGCTTTCAAGCCACACGCTTCGAAATGAAGTTCTAAGAACAAGATGTGCATCAAAATCATGTTTTGACACTACAGGCTCTGGAATAGGGACTTGCATCTTGAATGCTTGTTGTGCCTCCAAACACCAATTTCGATGCTTCAAAACCAATGATTTTGATGCATAAGGTCCAAAACTGGGGCTTTTGAGGCACGTTTTCTAAACCAAGATTCTAAGAGAACAATGTGCATCAAAATTTAATTTTGATGCTATTGGCTCTAGAATCGGGGCTTGGATCTTGAAACCTTGTTGTGCCTCAAAACACTGATTTTGATGCTCCGAAACCGAGGCTTTCGAGGCACAAGCTTTGAAATGAGGTTCTAAGAGCATGATATGTGCCAAACTCAGATTTTAACGTTATTGACTCTAGAATCGGGACTTGCATCTTGAAACCTTGTTGTGCCTCTAAACATTGATTTTGATGCTCCAAAATTGGGTCTTTCGAGGCACAAGCTCCAAAATGAGCTTTGAAGAGAATGATGTGCGTCAAAATAGAATTTTAACACTAAAAGCTCCGGAATAGGGACTTGCTTCTTGAAACCTTATTGTGCCTCAAAACATTGATTTTGATGTTCCAAAATCAAGGATTTCAAGGCACAAGCTCCGAAATGAGGTTCTAAGAGCCATCAGCTCCGAAATTATGTTTTGATGCCATCAGCTTGAGAATCAAGACTTGTGTCTTGAAACCTTGTTGTGCCTTAAAACATTGATTTTGATGTTTTTAAACTGGAGCTCTCAAGCCACGGGCTATGAAAAGATGTTCTAAGAGCATGCACGATGTGCATCAAAATCACATTTTGACACTATACGCTCCGGAATAGGGACTTGCATCTGGAAAGCTTGTTGTGCCTCCAAACACAAATTTCGATGCTTCGAAACTAAATATTTTGAGGCATAATCTACAAAACAAGGTTCTATGAGCACGATGTGCATAGATATCAAATTTTGACGCTACCACCTCCAGAATAAGGACTTGCATCTTGAAACGTTGTTGTGCCTCAAAACATTGATTTTGATGCTCCAAAACTGGGGCTTTTGAGGCACAATTTCTAAAAAACGGTTCTAAGAGCACAATGTTCATCAAAATTGAATTTTGATGCTACTAGCTCTAGAATCGGGGCTTACATCTTGAAACCTTGTTGTGCCTCAAAACACTGATTTTGATGCTCCGAAATTGGGGCTTTCAAGGCACAAGCTATGAAATGAGGTTCTAAGAGCACGATGTATGCCAAAATCAGATTTTGACGCTATTGACTCTAGAATAAGGACTTGCATCTTGAAACCTTGTTGTGCCTCCATATATTGATTTTCATGTTTGAAAAATCAATCTTTCGAGGAAAAAGCTCCAAAATGAGCTTCTAAGAGAATGATGTTCGTTAAAATTGAATTTTTATGCTACAGGCTCCGGAATAGGGACTTGCTTCTTGAAACCTTATTGTGCCTCAAAACATTGATTTTGATGTTCCAAAATCAGGGCTTTCAAGGCACAAGCTCTGAAATGAGGTTCTAAGACCACGATGTACATGAAAATTGTCTTTTGACATTTCCGACTCTTGAGTTGGGACTTGTGTCTTAAAACCTTGTTGTGCCTCCAAACACTAATTTTTATGCTAAAAAAATGAGGCTTTTTAAGCACAACCTCTAAAATGAGGTTCTAAGAACACCATGTTTGTCAAAACCGTGTTTTGACGCCATCAGCTGGAGAATTGGGACTTGCATCTTCAAACCTTGTTGTGACTCCGAAGATTGCTTTTGATTCTTCAAAACTGGGTCTTTCGAGGCACAAGCTCCGAAATGAGCTTCTAAGAAAATGATGTGCATCAAAATTGAATTTTGACACTACAATCTCCGGAATAGGGACTTGCTTCTTGAAACCTTGTTGTGCCTTAAAACATTGATTTTGATGTTCCAAAATCGAGGCTTTCAAGGCACAAGCTCCGAAATGAGATTCTTACAGCACGATGTACATCAAAATTGCGTTTTGACGCTACCGACTCTGGAATTGGAATTGGGTATTGTGTCTTGAAAACTTGTTGTGCCTCCAAACACTATATTTTATGCTCCAAAAATGCGGCTTTTGAAGCACAACCTCCGAAATGAGGATCTAAGAACACCATGTTTGTAAAAATCGTGTTTCGATGCTATCAGCTTGAGAATTGGGACTCGTGTCTTGAAACCTTGTTGTGCCTTTAAACATTGCTTTTGATGTTTGAAAATTGGAGCTTTCGAGCAACACGTTCCAAAACGAGGTTCTAAGGGCACGATGTGCATCAAAATCATGTTTTGACGCTATAGGCTCCGGAATAGGGACTTGCATCTTGAAAGCTTGTTGTGCCTCCAAACACCAATTTTGATACTTCAAAACTGAAGATTTTGAGGCATAAGCTCCAAAACAAGGTTCTACGAGCACGATGTGCATCAAAATCAAATTTTGACGCTAACGGCTCCAGAATTAGGACTTGCATCTTGAAACCTTGTCGTGCCTCGAAACAACAATTTTGATGCTTCAAAATTGGGGCTTTTGAGGCACAATTTCTAAAATAGGGTTCTAAGAGCACAATATGCATCAAAATTGAATTTTGATGCTACTCGCTCTAGAATTGGTGCTTGCATCTTGAAACCTTGTTGTGCCTCAAAACATTGATTTTGATGCTCCAAAATCGGGGCTTTTGAGGCATAAGCTTTGAAATGAGGTTCTAAGAGCACGATGTGAACCAAAATCAGATTTTCACACTATTGACTCAAGAATTGACACTTACATCTTCAAACGTTGTTGTGCCTCAACACATTGATTTTGATGTTCCAAAACTGGGTCTTTCGATGCACAAGCTCTGAAATGAGCTTCTAAGAGAATGATGTGTGTCACAAATGAAATTTTGATGCTACAGGCTCTGGAACAGGGACTTTCTTCTTGAAACCTTGTTGTGCTTCAAAACATTGATTTTGATGTTCCAAAATCAGGGCTTTCAAGGCACAAGCTCTGAAATCAAGTTCTAAGAGCATGATGTACATCAAAATTCTATTTTGCCGCTACCCGACTCTGGAATTGGGACTTATGTCTTGAAACCTTGTTGTGCCTCAAAACACTAATTTTTATGCTCCAAAAATGAGGCTTTTGAGGTAGTAAAATTAGGTTCTGAGAACACCATGTTTTTCAAAATCGTGTTTCGATGCTATTAGCTGGAGAATCGGGACTTGTGTCTTGAAACCTTATTGTGCCTTTAAACATTGATTTTGATGTTTTGAAACTAGTGCTTCCAAGCCACACACTCCGAAACGAGGTTCTAAGAGCATGATATGCATCAAAACCACATTTTGACATTACAGGTTCTGTAATAGAGACTTGCATCTTGAAAGTTTGTTGTGCCTCCAAACACCAATTTTGATGATTCGAAACTGAAGATTTTGAGGTATAATTTCCAAAGCAAGGTTCTAAGAGCACGGTGTGCGTCAAAATCAAATTTTGGCGTCACGGCTCCAGAATTAGGACTTGCATCTTGAAACCTTGTTGTGCCTCCAAACATCGATTTTCATGCTCCAAAACTGGGGCTTTTGAGGCACAATTTCTAAACCAGGGTTCTAAGAGCACAATGTGCATCAAAATTGAATTTTGATGCTACTGGCTCTAGAATCGAGGCTTGCATCTTGAAACTTTGTTGTGCCTCAAAACATTGATTTTGATGCTCCGAAATCAGGGCTTTCGAGGCACAAGCTTTGAAATGAGGTTCTTCTTGCACGATGTGCACCAAAATCAGATTTTCACGCTATTGACTCTAGAATTGACACTTACATCTTCAAACGTTGTTGTGAGACACATTGATTTTGATGTTGCAAAACTAGGTCTTTGGAGGGACAAGCTCTGAAATGAGCTTCTAAGAGAATGATGTGCGTTAAAATGGAATTTTGATGCTACAGGCTCTGGAATAGGGACTTTCTTCTTGAAACCTTGTTGTGCTTCAAAACACTATCCTTTATGCTCCAAAAATGAGGCTTTTGAGGCAGAGTCTCTGAAATGAGGTTCTGAGAACACCATGTTTTTCAAAATCATGTTTCGACGCTATCAGCTTGAGAATCGATACTTGTGTCTTGAAACCTTATTGTGCCTTTAAACATTGATTTTGATGTTTTAAAACTAGGGCTTCCAAGCCACACGCTCCGGAATGAGGTTTTTAGAGCACAATATGCATCAAAACCACGTTTTGACATTAAAGGTTCCATAATAGGGACTTGCGTCTTGAAAGCTTGTTGTGCCTCCAAACATCAATTTTGATGATTCGAAACTAAAGATTTTGAGGTATAATTTCCAAAACAAGGTTCTAAGAGCACGGTGTGCGTCAAAATCGAATTTTGACGCTACAGGCTCTGGAATAGGGACTTTCTTCTTGAAACCTTGTTGTGCTTCAAAACATTGATTTTGATGTTCCAAAATTAGGGCTTTCAAGGCACAAGCTCCGAATTCAAGTTCTAAGAGCACGATGTACATAATAATTGCATTTTGACACTACCGACTTTGGAATTGGGACTTATCTCTTGAAAACTTGTTGTGCCTCAAAACACTAATTTTTATGTTCCAAAAATGAGGCTTTTGAGGCAGAACCTGAAATGAGGTTCTGAACACCATGTTTTTCAAAATCGTGTTTCAATGCTATCAACTTGAGAATCGGGACTTGTGTCTTGAAACCTTATTGTGACTTTAAACATTGATTTTGATGTTTTGAAACTAAAGCTTCCAAGCCACATGCTCCGAAACAAGATTCTAAGAGCACGATATGCATCAAAACCACGTTTTGACATTACAAGTTCCGTAATAGGGACTTGCGTCTTGAAAGCTTGTTGTGCCTTTAAACACCAATTTTGATGATTCAAAACTGAAGATTTTGAGGTATAATTTCCAAAACTAGGTTCTAAGATCACGGTGTGCATCAAAATCAAATTTTGGCGCTACCGGCTCCAGAATCAGGACTTGTATCTTGAAACCTTGTTGTGCCTCCAAACATCTATTTTCATGCTCCAAAACTTGGGCTTTTTAGGGAAAATGTGTATCAAAATTCAATTTTGATGCTACTGGCTCTAGAATCGAGGCTTGCATCTTGAAACTTTGTTGTGCCTCAAAACATTGATTTTGATGCTCCGAAACTTGGTCTTTCAAGGAACAAGCTTTGAAATGAGGTTTTAAGAGAAAGATGTGCGCTAAAATCAGATTTTGATGCTATGGACTCTAGAATCGAGAGTTGCATCTTGAAACCATGTTGTGCCTCGAAACATTGATTTTGATGCTCCAAAACTGAGTCTTTCGAGGCACAAGCTCCGAAATGAGCTTCTAAGAGAATGATGTGCACCAAAATAGAATTTTGACGCTAAAGGCTCTAGAATAGGGACTTGCTTCTTGAAACCTTGTTGTACCCCAAAACATTGATTTTGATGTTCCAAAATCAGGGCTTTCAAGGCACAAGCTCCAAAATGAGGTTCTAAGAGCATGATGTACATCAAAATTACATTTTGACACTACCGACTCTAGAATTGGGACTTGTGTCTAGAAACCTTGTTGTGCCTCCAAACACTAATATTTATGCTCCAAAAATGAGGCTTTTGAGGCACAACCTCTGAAATGAGGTTCTAAGAACACCATGTTTGTCAAAATCATGTTTTGATGCTATCAGCTTGAGAATCGGGACTTTTGTCTTGAAACCTTGTTGTGCCTTTAAACATTGATTTGGATGTTTTGAAACTGGAGCTTTCAAGCCACATGCTCTGAAACAAGGTTCTAAGCACAATGTGCATCAAAATCACGTTTTGACACTAAAGGCTCTGGAATAGGGACATGCATCTTGAAACCTTGTTGTGCCTCTAAACACCAATTTTGATGATTTGAATCCGAAGATTTTGAGGTATAAGCTCCAAAAGAAGGTTCCAAGAGCACAATGTGCATCAGAATCAATTTTTGATGTTACCGGCTCTTGAATCAGGACTTGCATCTTGAAACCTTATTTTGCCTCCAAACATCGATTTTCATGCTCCAAAATTGGGGCTTTTGAGGCACACTTTCTAAAACAGAGATCTAAGAGCACAATGTGCATCAAAATTGAATTTTGATGCTACTGACTCTAGAATTTGCATCTTAAAACCTTGTTGTGCCTCAAAACACTAATTTTAATCTTCCGAAACCAGGGCTTTCAAGGCACAAGCTTCGAAATGAGGTTCTAAGAACATGATGTGCTCCAAAATCAGATTTTGATGCTATTGACTCTAGAATCGGGACTTGCATCTTGAAACCTTGTTGTTCCTCCAAACATTGATTTTGATGCGCCAAAACTGGGTCTTTCAAGGTACAAGCTTCGAAATGAGCTTCTAAGAGAATGATGTGCGTCAAACTAGAATAGGGACTTGCATCTTGAAACCTTGATTTTCATTGCTTTCAGGGCACTAGCTCTGAAATGAGGTTCTAAGAGCACGATATACATAAAAATTGCATTTTGATGCTATCGACTCTGGAATTGGGACTGGTGTCTTGAAACCTTGTTGTGCTTCCAAACACTAATTTTTATGCTCTGAAAATAAGGATTTTGAGGCACAACCTCCGAAATGAGGTTCTAAGAACACCATGCTTTTCAAAATCATCTTTTGACATTATCAACTTGTGAATTGAGACTTGTTGTGCCTTTAAACATTGATTTTGATGTTTTGAAACTGGAGCTTTCGAGCCACACGCTCCGAAATGAGGTTCTAAGAGCATGATGTGCATCAAAATCACGTTTTGACACTAGAGGCTCCAAAATAGGGACTTGCCTCTTGAAACCTTGTTGTGCCTCAAAACATTGATTTTGATATTGCAAAATCAAGGCTTTCAAGGCACAAGCTCCGAAATGAAGTTCTAAGAGCATGATGTACATGAAAATTGCGTTTTGATGCTAGCGACTCTGGAATTGGGACTTGTGTCTTGAAACCTTGTTGTGCCTCCAAACACTAATTTTTATGCTCAAAAAATAAGGGTTTTGAGGCACAACCTCCGAAATGAGGTTCTAAGAACACTATGTTTGTCAAAATCGTGTTTTGACGCTATCAGCTCGAGAATTGGGACTTGTTCCTTTAAACATTGATTTTGATGTTTTGAAACTGAAGTGAGAATTGGGACTTGTTGTTCCTTTAAACATTGATTTTGATGTTTTGAAACTGGAGCTTTCGAGCCACATGCTCCGAAATGAGGTTCTAAGCATCTTTAAACCTTGTTATGCCTCAAAACACTGATTTTGATGCTCCGAAATTGGGGCTTTCGAGCCACAAGCTTCAAAATGATGTTCTAACAGTACGATGTGCACCAAAATCAGATTTTAATGCTATTGATTCTAGAATCGGGACTTGCATCTTGAAAATTTGTTGTGCCTCCAAACATTGATTTTGATGCTCCAAAACTAGGTCTTTCGAGGCACAAGCTCCGAAATGAGCTTCTAAGAGAATAATGTGCATTAAAATGAAATTTTGACACTACAGGCTCCGAAATATAGACTTGTTTCTTGAAACCTCGTTGTGCCTCCAAACACTGATTTTGATGTTCCAAAATTAGGGCTTTCAAGGCACAAGTTCTGAAATGAGGTTCTAAGAGCACGATGTACATCAAAATTGCATTTTAAAGCTACCGACTATGGAATTGGGACTTGCATCTTGAAAATTTGTTGTGCCTCCAAACATTGATTTTGATGCTTCAAAACTGGGTCTTTCGAGGCACAAGCTCCGAAATGAGCTTCTAAGAGAATATTGTGCATCAAAATGAAATTTTGACGCTACAGGCTCCGGAATATAGACTTGTTTCATGAAACCTCGTTGTGCCTCCAAACACTGATTTTGATGTTCCAAAATTAGGGCTTTCAAGGCACAAGTTCTGAAATGAGGTTCTAAGAGCATGATGTACATCAAAATTGCATTTTAAAGCTACCGACTATGGAATTGGGACTTGTGTCTGGAAACCTTATTGTGCCTCCAAACATTAATTTTTATTCTCCAAAAAGGAGGCTTTTGAGGCACAACCTCCGAAATGAGGTTCTAAGAACACCATGTTTGTCAAAATCGTGTTTTGATGCAATCAGCTTGAGAATCGGGACTTGTGACTTGAATCCTTGTTTTGCCTTTAAACATTGATTTTAATGTTTTGAAACTGGAGCTTTCGACCCACACGATCTGAAATGAGGTTCTAAGAGCATGATGTGCATCAAAATCATGTTTTAATACTACAGGATCCGAAATAGGGACTTGCATCTTGAAAGCTTGTTGTTCCTCCAAACACCAATTTTGATTCTTCAAAACTGAAGATTTTGACACTACAGGCTCCGGAATAGGGACTTGGCTCTTGAAATCATGTTGTGCCTCCAAACACCAATTTTGATGATTCAAAACCGAAGATTTTGAGGCATAAGCTCCAAAACAAGGTTCTAAGAACACTATGTGCATCAAAATCAAATTTTGACTCTACCGGCTCCAGAATCAGGACTTGCATCTTGAAACCTTGTTGTTCCTCCAAACATCGTATTTCATGCTCTAAAACTGGGGCTGTTGAGGCACAGTTTCTAAAACAGGTTTCTAAGAGCACAATGTGAATCAAAATTGAATTTTGATGCTACTGGCTCTCGAATTGGGGCTTGCATCTTAGAACCTTGTTTTGCTTCAAAACACTGATTTTGATGCTTTGAAATCGGGGCTTTCGAGGCTCAAGTTTCAAAATAAGGTTGTAAGAGTATGATGTGCGTCAAAATCAAAATTTTGATGCTCCAAAACTGGGTCTTTCGAGGCACAAGCTGCAAAATGAGCTTCTAAAAGAATGATGTGCGTTAAAATTGATGCTATAGGCTCGGGAATAGGGACTTGTTTCTTGAAAACTTGTTGTGCCTCAAAACATTGATTTTGATGTTCCAAAATCAGGGCTTTCCAGGCACAAGCTTCGAAATGAGGTTCTAAGAGCACGATGTACATCAAAATTGCATTTTGTTGCTTCAGACTCTGGAATTGGGACTTGTGTCTTGAAACCTTGTTGTGCCTTTAAACATTGATTTTGATGTTTTGAAATTGGAGCTTTTGAGCCACATGCTTTGAAACGAGGTTCTGACAGCACGATGTGCATAAACATTGATTTTGATGTTTTGAAATGAGGTTCTGAGAGCACGACTTGCATTTTGAAACCTTTTTGTGCCTCCAAACATCGATTTTGATGCTCCAAAACTGGGGCTATTGAGGTATAATTTCTAAAATATGGTTTTGATAGCACAATGTGCATCAAAATTGAATTTTGATGCTACTGGCTCTAGAATCGGGGCTTGCATCTTGAAACCTTGTTGTGCCTCAAAAAACTGATTTTGAAGCTCACTGAGGCTTTCGAGGCACAAGCTTCGAAATGGGGTTCTAAGAGCACAATGTGCGCCAAAATTAGATTTTGACGCTATTGACAAGAGAATCGGGACTTGCATCTTGAAACCTTGTTGTAGCCCCAAACATTGATTTTGATGCTCAAAAACTGGGTCTTTCAAGGCACAAGCTCTGAAATGAGCTTCTAAGAGAATGATGTGCGTCAAAATGGAGGAATTTTGATGCTACAGGCTCCAGAATAGGGACTTGCTGTGCCATAAAACATTGATTTTGATGTTCCAAAATCAGGGCTTTCAAGGCACCAGCTCCGAAATGAGGTTCTAGGAGCATGATGTACCTGAAAATTGGATTTTGACGCTACTGACTCTCAGATTGGGACTTGTGTCTTCAAACCTTGTTGTGCCTCCAAACACTAATTTTTATGCTCCAAAAATGAGGGTTTTGAGGCATAACCTCTGAAATGAGGTCCTAAGAACACCATGTTTGTCAAAATTGTGTTTTGATGCTATAAGCTTGAGAATCGGGACTTGTGTCTTGAAATTTTGTTGTACCTTTAATCATTTATTTCGATATTTTGAAACTGGAGCTTTCGAACCACATGCTCTGAAACGAGGTTCTAAGAGCACGATGTGCATCAAAATCATATTTTGACACTACAAGCTTCGGAATAGGAACATGCGTCTTGAAAGCTTGTTGTGCCTCCAAACACCAATTTCAATGCTTCGAAAACGAAGATTTTGAGGCATAAGCTCCAAAACAAGTTTCTAAGAGCACGATATGCGTCAAAATCAAATTTTGATGCTACCGGCTAAAGAATCAGGATTTGCATATTGAAACCTTGTTGTGCCTCCAAACATCGATTTTGATGCCCCAAAAATGGGGCTTTTGAGGCACAATATCTAAAATAGGGTTCTAAGAGCATAATGTGCATCAAAATTGAATTTTGATGCTATTGGTTCTAGAATCGAGGCTTGCATCTCGAAACCTAGTTGTGCCTCAAAACACTGATTTTGATGCTCTAAAACCAGGGCTTTCGAGGCACAAGCTTCGAAATGAGGTTCTAAGAGCACGATGTGCGCCAAAATCAGATTTTGACGCTATTGACTCTAGAATCGGGACTTGCATCTTCAAACCTTGTTGTGCCTCAAAACATTGATTTTGATGCTCCAAAAATGGGTCTTTCAAGGCACAAGCTCTGAAATGAGCTTCTAAGAGAATGATGTGCGTCAAAATTCCATTTTGACACTACAGGCTCCAAAATGAGGTTTGAATTTTGACGCTACACGCTGCAAAATGAGGTTCTAAGAGCACGATGTGCATCAAAATCATGTTTTGACAATACAGGCTCTGGAATAGGTACTTGCGTCTTGAAAGCTTGTTGTGCCTCCAAACACCAATTTCAATGCTTCGAAACCAAAGATTTTGAGGCATAAGCTCCAAAGATTCTAAGAGCACAATGTGCGTTAAAAGAAATTTTTGATGCTACCGGCTCCAGAATCAAGACTTGCATCTTCAAACCTTATTGTGCCTCCAAACATCAATTTTGATGATCCAAAATTGGGGCTTTTGAGGCACAATTTCTAAAACAGGATTCTAAGAGCACAATGTGCATCAAAATTGAATTTTGATGCTACTAGCTCTAGAATCAGGGATTCCATCTTGAAACCTTGTTGTGCCTCAAAACACTGATTTTGATGCTCCGAAATCGGAGCTTTCAAGGAAAAAGTATCAAAATCAGATTTTGACACTATTGACTCTAGAATCGGGACTTGCATTTTGAAACCTGGTTGTGCCTCCAAACATTGATTTTGATGCTCCAAAATTGGGTCTTTCGAGGTACAAGCTCCGAAATGAGCTTCTAAGAGAATGATGTGCATCAAAATGGAATTTTGATGCTACAAGCTCTAGAATAGGGACTTGCTTCCTGAAACCTTGTTGTGCCTCAAAACATTGATTTTGATGTTCCAAAAATAAGGCTTTCAATGAACAAGCTCCGAAATGAGGTTCAAGACCAAAATGTAGATCAAAACTGGGTTTTGACGCTACCGAGTCTAGAATTGGGACTTGTGTCATCAAACCTTGTTGTGCCTCCAAACACTAATTTTTATGCCTCAAAAATAAGGGTTTTGAGGCACAACCTCCAAAATAAGGTCCTAAGAACACCATGTTTGTGAAAATTGTGTTTTGATGCTATAAGCTTGAGAATCGGGTCTTGTGTCTTGAAACCTTGTTGTGCCTTTAAACATTGATTTCGATGTTTTGAAACTGGAGCTTTCGAGCCACATGCTCTGAAACGAGGTTCTAAGAGCACGATGTGCATCAAAATCATGTTTTGACACTACAGACTCTTGAATAGGGACTTGCGTCTTGAAAGCTTGTTGTCCCTCCAAACACCAATTTCGATGCTTCGAAAATGAAGATTTTGAGGCATAAGCTCCAAAACATGGTTCTAAGAGCACGATGTGCGTCAAAAATTTTTTTTGACGCTACCAGCTCCAGAATCAGGACTTGCATCTTGAAACCTTGTTGCGCCTCCAAACATCGATTTTGATGCTCCAAAAATGGGGCTTTTGAGGAACAATTTCTAAAATAGGGTTCTAAGACCACAATGTGCATCAAAATTGAATTTTGATGCTACTGGCTCTAGAATCGAGGCTTGCATGTTGAAACCTAGTTGTGCCTTAAAACACTGATTTTGATGCTCTGAAACTAGTGCTTTCAAGGCACAACTTTCGAAATGAGGTTCTAAAAGCACGATGTGCACCAAAATCAGATTTTGACGTTATTGACTCTAGAATCGGGACTTGCATCTTGAAACCTTGTTGTGCCTCCAAACATTGATTTTGATGCTCCAAAACTGGGTCTTTCGAGGCACAAGTTCCGAAATGAGCTTCTAAGAGAATGATGTGCGTCAAAATTCCATTTTGACGCTACAGGCTCCAGAAAATGGACTTGCTTCTTGAAACCTTGTTGTGCCTCAAAATATTGATTTTGATGTTCCAAAATCAGGGCTTTCAAGCCAGATGCTCTGAAATGATGTTCTAAGTGTAGGTCCCGGGGACAACTGAGAGGGGGGGGTGAATCAGTTGTCTAATAAATTCAAACCAAAATCTTATTAACCAACTTATTGCTTAATACCGGAAAAAATAGTTAGTTGTGCCGGTAAACAGAGTTAACAGAAAATGCTTGTACCAGTAAGAATTAATGTATGAAACATAAACATAAAGTCATCCACAACACATGACACAAATATTTGTACGTGGAAACCTTGTGAGGGGAAAAAATACAGTGGGAAACCTTACCCACAATCAGATGATACTACTACAGATAGTAAGTGTACAAAGAGGGGTCTGCACATGCAGAAAGGCCAACAGCCTAGAGCTCACTGCTCAAACACAAATGGGAGTCACATTGACTACAATTGGATGGTTAAATCCAATTAGAATGTACTACACAAAATAGCATCTTCATATGCTGGATTCAGTACCGGTGTAATGCTGATATGCTTTTCCAAAAACCTAACTTCACTTTCAAATGATGTCTTCGTATATATCTCTGTTTGATCTCGCATATACCCTTGCTTAAATCTTTTTCATATTTCACACTTGATCTTACATTTATACCATACCCTAAGACCAATTTTAGTAGGTCGGCTCTACAAGATATTACAATAAAACATTTTACAAATAATACAATATCCGATGCAATAACTGATTGAACATGTCGACTTAATGCATTTACAACAATAATAAATCATCTCCATAGCGTGCCATGCTGATCTGGAAAAGATAAACCTGCCGGTGTAACCCTAGATAACCTGGACCTATTTGCCGGTAAAAGCAAATATGCAAATAAGAATATACCAATGATCTTACTTCAAGGAAAAGTGTCCACATGATGTCTTCAACATTACCAAGTGTCTTCCATGTCATTGCAGGTACCGGTGAACATTGTATCCTGCCGGTTAACCATATATCGGTGATTGTTTGAGCATTTTACTGATTGCTGGTGAATGTTGCTGGATCTCCAAAGTAGGTGTGTTAGCAGGTGTTGACATCAATGACAAAACCATACCAAAATACCAACACTAAGAGCACAATGTGCATCAAAATCAGATTTTCACACTACAGGCTCCGGAATAGGGACTTGCGTCTTGCAAGCTTGTTGTGCCTCCAAAAACCAATTTTGATGCTTTGAAACCGAAGATTTTGAGGCATAAGCTCCAAAACAAGGCTCTAAGACCACGATGTGCGTCAAAATCAAATTTGGAGCGTCAAAACCTTGTTCTGCCTCCAAACATTGGTTTTGATGCTCCAAAACTGGGGCTTTTGAGGCACAATTTCTAAAACACGGTTCTAATAGCACGATGTGGATCAAAATCAGATTTTGATGCTAATGACTCTAGAATCGGGACTTGCATCTTGAAACCCTGTTGTACCTCAAAACATTGATTTTGATGCTCCAAAATGGGGTCTTCAAGGCACGAGCTCCGAAATGAGGTTCTAAGAACATGATGTACATCAAAATTATGTTTTGATGCTACCGACTCTAGAATTGGGACTCTTGTCTTGAAACCTTGTTGTGCCTCCAAACACTAATTTTTATGCTCCAAAATTGAGTCTTTTGAGGCACAACCTCTGAAATGAGGTTCTAAGAACACCATGTTTGTCAAAATCATGTTTTGATGCTATCAGCTTGAGAATCGAGACTTGTGTTTTGAAACCTTGTTGTGCCTTTAAACATTGATTTCCATGTTTTGAAACTAGAGCTTTCAAGCCACACGCTCCGAAACGAGGTTCTAAGAGCACGATATGAGTCAAAATCTTGTTTTGACACTACAGGGTCCAGAATAGGGACTTGCGTCTTGAAAGCTTATTGTTCCTCCAAACACCAATTTTGATGATTCTAAACCGAATATTTTGAGTCATAAGTTCTAAAAAAGGTTCTAAGAGCACGATGTGCGTCAAAATCAAATTTTGACACTACGAGCTCCAGATTCAGGACTTGCATCTTGAAACCTTGTTGTGCCTCCAAATATTGATTTTGATACTCCAAAATTGGGGCTTTTGAGGTAGAATTTCTAAAATAGGGTTCTAAGAGCTCAATGTGCATCAAAATTGAATTTTGATGCTACTGGCTCTAGAATCGGGGCTTGCATCTTGAAACCTTGTTCTGCCTAAAAACACTGATTTTGATGCTCTGAAACAGGGGCTTTCTAGGCACAAGCTTCGAAATCAGGTTTGAATAGCATGATGTCGACCAAAATTAGATTTTGATGCTATTGACTCTAGTATCGGGACTTGCATCTTGAATTCTTGTTATGCCTCCAAACATTGATTTTGATGCTCCAAAATGAGGTATTTCGAGGCACAAGCTCCATTATGAGCTTCTAAGAGAATGATGTGCGTCAAAATGGAATTTTTATGCTACAGGCTCCGGAATAGGGACTTGCTTTTTGAAACCTTGTTGTGCCTCAAAATATTGATTTTCATATTCCAAAATTAGAGCTTTCAAGGCACAAGCTTTGAAATGAGGTTCTAAGAGCACGATGTAACTCAAAATTGCATTTTCACGCTACCAATTCCGGAATTGGGACTTTTGTCTTGAAACCTTGTTGTGCCTCCAAACACAAATTTTTGTGCTCCAAAAATGAGACTTTTCAGGCACCACCTCCGAAATGAGGTTCTAAGAACACCATGTTTTTCAAAATCTATTTTGATGCTATTAGCTTGAGAATCGGGACTTGCATCTTGAAACCTTGTTGTCCCTTTAAACATTGATTTCGATGTTTTGAAACTGGAGCTTTCAAGCCACACGCTCCCAAACAAGGTTCTAAGAGCGCAATATGCATCAAAATCACGTTTTGACAATACAAGCTCCGAAATAGGGATTTGCATCTTGAAAGCTTGTTGTGCCTCCAAACACAAATTTCGGTGCTTCAAAATCAAAGATTTTGAGGCATAAGTTCCAAAACAAGGTTCTAAGAGCACGATGTGCGTTAAAATAAAACTTTGACGCTACCAGCTCCAGAATCAACACTCCAAATATCGATTTTGATGATCCAAAATTGGGGCTTTTCAGGCATAATTCTGAAAAAGGGTTCCAAGAGCTTAATGTGCATCAATCAGAGCTTTCAAGGAAAAAGCTCTGAAATGAGGTTCTAACACCACGATGTACCTCAAAATTGCGTTTTGACGCTACCGACTCTGGAATTGGGACTTTTGTCTTCAAACCTTGTTGTGCCTCCAAACACTAATTTTTATGCTCCAAAAATAAGGCTTTTGAGGCACAACCTCCAAAATGGGGTTCTAAGAACACCATGTTTGTCAAAATTGTGTCTCGACGCTATCAACTTGAGAATCGGGACTTATGTCTTGAAACCTTGTTGTGCCTCTGGAATAGGGACTTTCTTCTTGAAACCTTGTTGTGCCTCAAAACATTGATTTTGATGTTCCAAATTCAGGGACTTGCTTCTTGAAACCTTTCTTTGCCTCAAAACATTGATTTTGATGTTCCAAAATCAGGGCTTTCAAAGCACAAGCTCTGAAATGAGGTTCTAACAGCACGATGTACCTCAAAATTGCGATTTGACGCTACCAACTCTGGAATTGGGACTTGTGTCTTCAAACCTTGTTGTGCCTCCAAACACTAATTTTTATGCTCCAAAAACAAGGGTTTTGAGGCACAACCTCTGAAATGGGGTTCTAAGAACACCATATTTGTCAAAATCGTGTTTTGATACTATCAACTTGAGAATCGGGACTTGTGACTTGAAACCTTGTTGTGCCTTTAAACATTGATTTTGATGTTTTGAAACTGGAGCTTTTGAGCCACACGCTCCAAAACGAGGTTCTTAGAGCTCGATGTGCATCAAAATCACGTTTTGACACTACAAGCTCCAAAATTAGGACTTGCATCTTGAAACCTTGTTGTGCCTCCAAACATCAATTTTGATGCTCCAAAATTGGGGCTTTTGAGGAACAATTTCTAAAACAGGGTTCTAACAGCACAATATGCATCAAAATTGAAACCTTGCTACCGAATAAGGACTTGCATCTTGAAACCTTATTGTTCCTCAAAACATTGATTTTGATGCTCCGAAATAGGGGCTCTTGAGGCACAAGCTTTGAAATCAGGTTTAAATAGCACGATGTGGACCAATATCAGATTTTGATGCTATTAACTCTAGAATCGGGACTTGAATCTTGAAACCTAGTTGTACCTCCAAACATTGATTTTGATGCTTGAAAATTGGGTCTTTCAAGGCACAAGCTCCTAAATGAGCTTCTAAGAGAATGATGTGCATCAAAATTGAATTTTGATGCTACAGGATCTGGAATAGGGACTTGCTTGTTGAAACCTTGTTGTGCCTCAAAATATTGATTTTGATATTCCAAAATATTGATTTCAAGGCACAAGCTCCGAAATAAGGTTCTAAGAGCACGATGTAAATCAAAATTGCGTTTTCACGCTACCGACTCTGGAATTGGGACTTTTATCTTGAAACCTTGTTGTGCCTCCAAACACTAATTTTTATGCTCAAAAAATGAGGCTTTTGAGGCACCACCTCCAAAATGAGGTTCTAAGAACACCATGCTTGTCAAAATCTATTTTGACGCTATAAGCTTGAGAATCAAGACTTGTGTCTTGGTTCCTTGTTGTGCCTTTAAACATTGATTTCAATGTTTTAAAGCTGGAGCTTTCGAGCCACACGCTCCAAAACAAGGTTCTAAGAGCACGATGTGCATCAAAATCATGTTTTGACACTGCAAACTCCGGAATAGGGACTTGCTACTTGAAAGCTTGTTGTGCCTCCAAACACCTATTTTGTGTCTGGAAACCTTGGTGTGCCTTTAAACATTCATATTGATGTCTTAAAACTAGAGCTTTTGAGTCACACGCTCCGAAACGAGGTTCTAAGAGCACGCAAGAAACCTTGTTGTGGCTCAAAAAACTAGTTTTGATGCTTCAAAACTGGGGCTTATGAGGCACAAGCTTTCAAATGAAGTTCTAAGAGCACAATGTGCGCCAAAATCAAATTTTGACGCTATTGACTCTAGAATCAGGACTTGCATCTTGAAACCTTGTTCTGCCTCCGAACATTGATTTTGGTGATCCAAAACTAGGTCTTTCGAGGCACAAGCTCCGAAATGAGCTTCCAAGAGAATCATGTGTGTCAAAATGGAATTTTGACGCTACGGGCTTTGGAGTAGGGACTTGCTTCTTGAAACCTTGTTGTGCCTCAATAAATTGATTTCGATGTTCCAAAATCAAGGCTTTGAAGGCACAAGCTCCGAAATGAGGTTCTAAAAGAACGATGTACATCAAAATTGCATTTTGACGCTACCGACTCTAAAATTGGGACTCGTGTATTGAAACCTTGCTGTGCCTCCAAACACTTATTTTTATGCTCCAAAAATGAGGTTTTTTTGGCATGACCTTCGATATGAAATGTTTAGAACACCATGTTTGTCAAAATCGTGTTTTGATGCTATCAGCTTGAGAAACTTGTGTCTTGAAACCTTGTTGTGCCTTTAAACATTGATTTTGATGTTTTGAAAATGTAGCTTTCGAGCCACACGCTCCGAAACGAGGATCTAAGAGCACGATGTGCATCAAAATCACATTTTGATACTACAAGCTCCGGAATAGGGACTTGCTTCTTGAAAGCTTGATGTGCCTCCAAACACAAATTTTGATGGTTCAAAACCGAAGATTTTGAGGCATAATCTCCAAAACAAGGTTCTAAGAGCATGATGTGCGTCAAAATCAAAATTTGAGGCTACCGGCTCCAGAATCAGGACTTGCATCTTGAAACCTTGTTGTGCCTCCAAACATCGATTTTGATGCTCCAAAACTGGATCTTTTGAGGCACAATTTCTAAAAGAGGGTTCTCAGAGCACAATGTGCATCAAAATTGAATTTTAATGCTACTGGCTCTAGAATCGCAGCTTACATCTTGAAACCTTGTTGTGCCTCAAAACACTGATTTTGATGCTCCGCAACTGGAGCTTTCGAGGCACAAGCTTTGAAATGAAGTTCTAAGAGCACGATGTGCTCCAAAATCAGATTTTGACGATATTGACTCTAGAATCGGGACTTGCATCTTGAAACCTTGTTGTGCCTCCAAACATTGATTTTGATGCTCCAAAACTGGGTCTTTCGAGGCACAAGCTTCAAAATGAGCTTCTAAGAGAATTATGTGCGTCAAAATAAAATTTTGATGCTACATGGTCCGGAATAGGGACTTGCTTCTTGAAATGTTTTTGTGCCCCAAAACATTGATTTTGATGTTACAAAATCAGGGCTTGCAAGGCACAAGATCTGAAATGAGGTTCTAAGAGCACGATGTACATCAAAATTTTATTTTGATGCTACCGACTCTAGAATTGGGACTTGTGTCTTGAAAACTTCTTGTGCCTACAAACACTAACTTTTATGCTCCAAAATCACGTCTTTGAGGCACAACCTCTGAAATGAGGTTCTAAGAACACCATATTTGTTAAAATCGTGTTTTGACGCTATCAGCTTCAGAATCCGGACTCGTGAATTGAAACCTTGTTGTGCCTTTGAACATTGCTTTTGATGTTTTGAAAATGGAGCTTTTGAGCCACACACTCTAAAACAAGGTTCTAAGAGTACGATGTGCGTTTAACTCAAATTTTGATGCTACCCGGCTCCATAATCAAGACTTGCATTTTAAAACCTTGTTTTGCCTCCAAACATCGATTTTGATGCTCCAAAACTGGGGCTTTTGAGGCACAATTTCTAAAACAGGGTTCTAAGAGCGCAATGTGCATCAAAATTGAATTTTGATGATACTGGCTCTAGAATCGAGGCTTGCATCTTGAAACCTCATTGTGCATCAAACCACTAATTTTGATGCTCCGAAACTGGGGCTTTCGAAGCACAAGCTTTGAAATGAGGTTCTGAGAGCACGATGTGCGCCAAAATCATGTTTTGACACTACAAGCTCCAGAATAGGGACTTGCATCTTGAAAAATTATTGTGCCTCCAAACACCAATTTTGATGATTCGAAACCAAAGATTTTGATGCATAAGTTCTAAAACAAGGTTCTAAGAGCACGATGTGTGTCCAAGGTTGAAATCTTGTTGTGCCTCCAAACATTGATTTTGATGCTCCAAAATTGGGGCTTTTGAGGCACAATTTCTAAAACGGGGTTCTAAGAGCTCAATGTGCATCAAAATTGAATTTTGATGCTACTGGCTCTAGAATCAGGGCTTGCATCTTGAAACTGGGTCTTTCGAGGCACAAGCTTTGAAATGAGCTTCAAAGAGAATGATGTGCGTCAAAATGGAATTTTGACGCTACAGGCTCCAAAATAGGGACTTGCTTCTTGAAACCTTGTTATGCCTTAAAACATTTATTTTCATCTTCCAAAATAAGGGCTTTCAACGCACAAGTCCCCAAATGAGGTTCTAAGAGCATGATGTACATCAAAATTGTGTTTTGATGCTACTGACTCTAGAATTGGGACTTGTGTCTTGAAACCTTGTTGTGCCTCCAAACACTAATTTTTATGCTAAAAAAATGAGGCTTTTGAGGCACAACCTAAGAAATGAGGTTCTAAGAACACCATGTTTGTCAGAATAGTGTATTGACACTATCAGCTTGAGAATCAGGACTTGTGTCTTGAAACCTTGTTGTACCTTTAAACATTGATTTTGATCTTTTAAAACCGGAGCTTTCCAGCCACACACTCCAAAACGAGGTTCTAGGAGCACGATGTGCATCAAAATCATGTTTTGACACTACAGGCTCTGGAATAGGGACTTGCATCTTGAAAGCTTGTTATGCCTCCAAACACCAATTTTGATGCTTCGAAACTGAAGATTTTAAGGCATAAGCTCCAAAACAACGCTCTAAGAGCGCGATGTGCGTCAAAATCAAATTTTGATGCTACCCGCTCCAGAATCAGGACTTGCATCTTCAAACCTTGTTGTGTGTCCAAACATCAATTTTGATGCTCCAAAACTGTTGGTTTTGAGGCACAATTTCTAAAACAGGTTTCTAAGAGCACAATGTGCATCAAAATTGAATTTTAATGCTACTGGCTCTAGAATCGAGGCTAGCATCTTGAAACATTGTTGCGCCTCAAAACACTGATTTTGATGCTCCAAAACTGAGGCTTTCAATGCACAAGTTTCGAAATGAGGTTCTAAGAGCAGGATATGCGCCAAAATACTATTTTGACAATATTGACTCTAGAATCGGGACTTACATCTTGAAACCTTGTTGTGCCTCGAAACATTGATTTTGATGCTCCAAAACTGGGTCTTTCAAGGCACAAGCTCTTAAATGAGCTTCTAAGAGAATGATGTGCATCAAAATTCCATTTTAACGCTACAGCCTCCGGAATAGGGAATTGCTTCTTGAAACCTTGTTGAATAGGCACAAGCTCCGAAAACTTGAGGTACAACCTTCGAAATGAGGTTCTAAAAACATGATGTTTGTCAAAATCATGTTTTGACGCTATCAGCTTGAGAATCGAGACTTGTATCTCAAAACCTTGTTCTGCCTTTAAACATTGATTTTGATATTTTGAAACTAGAGCTTTCGAGCAACACGCTCCGAAATGAGGTTCTAGCAGCACGATGTGCATCAAAATAATATTTTGACACTACAAGCTCCGGAATAGGGACTTACGTCTTGAAAGCTTGTTGTGCCTCCAAACACCAATTTTGATGCTTCGAAACCGCAGATTTTGAGGGATAAGCTCCAAAACAAGGTTCCAAGAGGATGATGTGCCTCAAAATAAAATTTTGATGCTATCGGCTCCAGAATCAAGACTTGCATCAAGAAACCTTGTTGTGCCTCCAAAAATCGATTTTGGAGATCCAAAACTAGAGCTTTTGAGGCACAATTTCTAAAACAGGGTTCTAAGAGCATAATTTGCATCAAAATTAAATTTTGATACTACTGGCTCTTAAATTGGGGCTCGCGTCTTGAAATCTTGTTGTGCCTCAAAACACTAATTTTGATGCTCAGAAACTTGGGCTTTCGAGGTACAAGCTTCGAAATGAGGTTCTAAGAGCACGATGTGCGCCAAAATCAGATTTTGACACTATTGACTCTAGAATCGGGACCTGCATTTTGAAACCTTGTTGTGCCTCAAAACACTGATTTTGATGCTCTAAAACCGAGGCTTTTGAGGCACAAGCTTCGAAATGAGGTTCTAAGAGCACGATGTGCGTGAAAATCAGATTTTGACGCTATTGACTTTAGAATCGGGACTTGTATCTTGAAACCCTGTTGTGCCTCCAAACATTGATTTTGATGCTCCAAAACCGTGTCTTTCAAGGCTCAAGCTCCGAAATGAGCTTCTGAGAGAATGATGTGCGTCAAAATGGAATTTTGACGCTACAGGCTCTGGAATAGGGACTTGCTTCTTGAAACCTTGTTGTGCCTCAAAACATTGATTTTGATGTTCCAAAATGAGGGCTTTCAAGGCACAACCTCCGAAATGAGGTTCTATGAGCACGATGTACATCAAAATTGCATTTTGATGCTATCGACTCTGGAATTGGGACTTGTGTCTTGAAACCTTGTTGTACCTCCAAACACTAAGTTTTATACCCCAAAAATGAGGCTTTTGAGGCAAAACCTCAGAAATGAGGTTCTAAGAACACTATGTTTGTCAAAATCATGTTTTGACGCTATCAGCTTGAGAATTGGGACTCGTGACTTGAAACGTTGTTGTGCCTTTAAACATTGCTTTTGATGTTTTGAAACTGGAGCTTTCGAGCTAGATGCTCTGAAATGAGGTTCTAAGAGTAGGATGTGCATCAAAATCATGTTTTGACACTACAGGCTCCGAAATAGGGACTTGCATCTTGAACGCTTGTTGTGCCTCCAGACACCACCATTTTGATGCTTCGAAACCGAAGATTTTGAGGCATAAGCTCCAAAACCAGGTTCTAAGAGCACGATGTACGTTAAAATCAAATTTTGACGCTACCGGCTCTAGAATCAGGACTTGCATCTTGAAACTTTGTTGTGCCTCCAAACATTGATTTTGATGCTCCAAAGTTGGGGCTTTTGAGGGACAATTTCTAAAATAGGGGTTCTAAGAGCACAATGTGCATCAAAATTCAATTTTGATGCTACTTGCTCTAGAATTGGAGCTTGCCATCTTGAAACCTTGTTGTGCCTCAAAACACAAATTTGGATGCTCTGAAACCAGGGCTTTCGAGGCACAAGCTTTGAAATCAGATTTTCACGCTATTGACTTTAGAATTGACACTTACATCTTCAAATGTTGTTGTGCATCCACACATTGAATTTGATGCTCCAAAACTAGGTCTTTTGAGGCACAAGCTCTGAAATGAGCTTCTAAGAGAATGATGTGCATCAAAATTCAGGAGAATGATGTGCGTCAAAATTGAATTTTGATGCTACAGGCTCTGGAATAGGGACTTGCTTCTTGAACCCTTATTGTGCCTGAAAACATTGATTTTGATGTTCCAAAATCAGGGCTTTCAAGGCACGAGCTCCGAAATGAGGTTCTAAGACCACGATGTACATAAAAATTGCGTTTTGACATTACCCACTCTGGAATTGGGACTTGTGTCTTTGAAATATTGTTGTGCCTCCAAACTCTAATTTTTATGCTCCAAAAATGAGGCTTTCAGGTACAACATCCGAAATGAGGTTCTAGAACACCATGTTGTCAAAAATCGTGTTTTGACGCCATCAGCTTGAGAATCGAGAATTGTTTCATGAAAACTTGTTATTCCTTTAAACATTCATTTTGATGTTTTGAAACTTGGGCTTTCGAGCCACACGCTCCAAAATGAGGTTCTAAGAGCACGATGTGCATCAAAATCACGTTTTGACACTACAGGCTCCGGAATAGGGACTTGCATCTTTAAAGCTTGTTGTGCCTCCAAACTCTAGTTTTGATGTTTTGACACTGGAGCTTTCGAGCCACACTCTCCGTAATGAGGTTCTAAGAGAACAATGTGCATCAAAATCACGTTTTCACACTACAGGCTTCTGGAATAGGGACTTGCCTCTTGACATCTTGTTGTGCCTCCACACACCGATTTCCATGCTTCAAAACCGAAGATTTTGAGGCATAAGTTCCAAAACAAGGTTCAAGACCATGATCTACATCAAAAGCAAATTTTGATGCTACCGGCTCCAAAATCAGTATTTGCATCTTGAAACCTTGTTGTGCCTCAAAAGACTGATTTTGATGCTCCGAAACCAGGGCTTTCGAGGCACAAGCTTTGAAATGATGTTCTAAGTGCACGATGGGCGCCAAAATCAGATTTTGATGCTATTGACTCTAGAATTAGGGCTTGCATCCTGAAACCTTGTTGTGCCTCCAAACATTGATTTAGATGCTCCAAAACTGGGTCTTTTGAGGCACAAGCTCTTAAATGAGCTTCTAAGAGAATGATGTGCGTCAAAATGGAATTTAGATGTTATAGGATCCGGATAGGGACTTACTTCTTGAAACCTTGTTGTGCCTCAAAACATTGATTTTAATGTTTCAAAATCAGGGCTTTCAAGGCAAAAGCTCCGAAATGAGGTTCTAAGAGCACAATATACATCAAAATTGCGTTTTGAGGCTACCTACGCTGGAATTGGGACTTATGTTTTTTAAACATTGTAGTGCCTCCAAACACTAATTTTTAAGCTCCAAAAGTGAGGCTTTTGAGGCACGACCTCCAAAATGATGTTCTAAGAACCCATGTTTGTCAAAATTGATGTTTTGAAACTGGAGCTTTCAAGCCACACTATAGGCTCGAAATAGGGTCTTGCGTCTTGAGAGCTTGTTGTGCCTCCCAAACACCAATTTTGATGTTTCAAAACCGGAGATTTTGAGGCATAAGCTCCAAAACAAGGTTCTAAAAAGGCACAATGTACATCAAAATCAAATTTTGATGCTACCGGCTCGACAATCAGTACATGCATCTTGAAACCTTGTTGTGCCTCCAAACATCAATTTTGATGCTCCAAAACTTGGGATTTTGAGGCACAATTTCTAAAACAGGGTTCGAAGAGCACAATGTGCATCAAAATTGAATTTTGATGCTTTGGCTCTAGAATAGGGGCTTGCATCTTGAAACCTTGTTGTGCCTCAAAACACTGATTTTCATGCTCCAAAACCCGGGCTTTTGAAGAACAAGCTTCAAAATGAGGTTCTAAGGGCACGATGGGCGCCAAAATTAGATTTTGATGCTATTGACTCTAGAATCGGGACTTGCATCTTGAAACATTGTTGTGCCTCCAAACATTTATTTTGATGCTCCAAAACTGGATCTTTCGAGGCACAAGCTTTGAAATGAGCTTCTAAGAGAATGATGTGCGTCAAAACTACAGACTCCAGAATAGGGACTTGCTTCTTGAAACCTTGTTGTGCCTTAAAACATTTATTTTCATCTTCCAAAATCAGGGCTTTCAAGGAACAACCTCCGAAATGAGGTTCTAAGAGCACGATGTACATCAAGATTGTGTTTTGACGCTACCGACTCTAGAATTGGGACATGTGTCTAGAAACCTTGTTGTGCCTCCAAACACTAATTTGTATGCTCCAAAAATGACGCTTTGAGGCACAACCTAAGAAATGAGGTTCTAAGAACACCATGTTTGTCAAAATAGTGTTTTGATGTTTTGAACTGTAGATTTTGAGCCACATGCACCGAAATGAGGTTCTAACAGCACGATGTGCATCAAAATCACGTTTTGACACTACAGGCTCCAGAATAGGGACTTACGTCTTGAAAGCTTGTTATGCCTCCAAACACCAATTTGATGCTTCAAAACTGAAAAATTTTGAGGCATAATTAGAACCTCATTTTGGAGCTTTTACCTTGAAAAGCCCCGATCTTGGAACATCAAAATCAATGTTTTTAGGCCACAACAAGGTTCAAGATGCAAGCCCCGATTCTAGAGCCAATAGCAACAAAATTCAAACTTGATGCACATTGTGCTCTTCGAACCCTATTTTAGAAATTGTGCCTCAAAAGCCCAAGTTTTGGAACATCAAAATCGGTCTTTGGAGGCACAACAAGGTTTCAAGATGCAAGTCCTGATTCTGGAGCCGGTACTGTCAAAATTTGATTTTGATGCACATCGTGCTCTTAGAAGCTTGTTTGGAACTTATGCTTCAAAATCTTTGGTTTCGAAGCATCAAAATTGGTGTTTGCAGGCACAACAAGCTTTCAAGATGCAAGTCCTTATTCTAGAGCCTGTAGTATCAAAACGTGATTTTGATGCACATCGTGCATTTACAAACCTTGTTTCGGAGTGTGTGCCTCGAAAGCTCTAGTTTCAAAACATCAAATCAATGTTTAAAGGCACAACAAGGTTTCAAGACACAAGTCTTGATTCTCAAGTTGATAGCATCAAAAGACGATTTTGACAAACATGGTGTTCTTAGAACCTCATTTAGGAGGTCGTGCCTCAAAGCCTTTTTTTTGGAGCATAGAAATCAGTGTTTTGTGGTACAATAGCATCAAAATCAGATTTTGGCGCACATTGTCCTCTGAGAATCTCATTATGAAGCTTATGCCTCGAAAGCCTCAGTTTTAGAGCATCAAAATTGAATTTTGACGCACCTCATGCTCTTGGAACCTTGTTTTGGAGCTTATGGCCTCAGATTTTGATGCACATTGTGCTCTTAGAACCTTATTTCGAAGCATATGGCTCGAAAGCTCCAGTTTCACAACATCAAAATCAATGTTAAAGGCATAACAAGGTTTCAAGACACATGTCCCGATTCTCAAGCTGATAGCGTCAAAACATGCTAGTCTAAGAACCTCATTTCGGAGGTAGTGTCTCAAAAAGCCTCATTTTTGGAGCATAAAAATAAGTGTTTGGAGGCACAAAAAATGTTTAAAGACACAAGTCCTAATTCCAGAGTCGGTAGCTTCAAAACGCAATTTGATATACATCATGCTCTTAGAATCTCATTCGGAGCTTGTGCCTTGAAAGCCCTGATTTGGAACATCAAAATCAATGTTTTGAGGCACAAAAAGGTATCAAGAAGCAAGTCCCTATTCCGCAGTCTGTAGCGTCAAAATTCCATTTTGACGCACATCATTCTCTTAGAAGCTCATTTCGGAGCTTGTGCCTTGAAAGATCCAGTTTTGGAGCATCAAAATCAATGTTTGGAGGCACAACAATGTTTCAAGATGCAAGTCCCGATTCTAGAGTCAATAGCATCAAAATCTAATTTGGCACCCATCATGCTCTTAGAACCTCATTTCGAAGCATGAAAATCAGTGTATTGAGGCACAACAATGTTTTCAAGATGCAAGCCCCTATTCTAGAGCCAGTAGCATCAAAATCAATTTTGATGCACATTGTGCTTGAACCCTGTTTTAGAAATGTGCCTCAAAAGACCAAGTTTTGGAGCATCAAAATCGATGTTTGGAGGCACAAAAAGGTTTCAAGATGCACGTACTGATTCTAGAGCCGGTATCATCAAAATTTGATTTTGATGCACATCGTGCTTTAGAAACCTTGTTTTGGAGCTGTATACCTCAAAATCTCTGGTTTTGAAACATCAAAATTGGTGTTGGAGGCACAACAAGCTTTCAAGATGCAAGTCCTATTTCGGAGCCTATAGTGTGGCTTGAAAGCTCCAGTTTGAAAACATCAAAATTAATGTTTAAAGGCACAACAAGGTTTCAAGACACAAGTCCCGATAATAAGCTAATAGCGTCAAAACACAATTTTGACAAACATGGTGTTCTTAAAACTCATGTTGGAGGTCGTGCCTCAAAAGCCTCATTGTTGGAGCTTAAAAATTAGTGTTTGGAGGCCAACAATGTTTCAAAACATATGTCCCAATTCCATTTTGATGCACATCATTCTCTTAGAAGCTCATTTCAGAGCTTGTGCATCGAAAGACCCAGTTTTGAAGCATCTAAATCAATGTTTGGAGGAACAACAAGGTTTCAGGATGCAAGTCCCAGATTCTAGAGTCAATAGCATCAAAATATGATTTTGGGCGCCCATCATGCTTGTAGAACATCATTTCGAAGCTTTGTGCCTCGAAAGCCTCAGTTCGGAGCATCAAAATTAGTCTTTTGAGGCACAACAAGGTTTCAAGATGCAAGTACTGATTTTGGAGCCAGTAGCGTCAAAATTTGATTTTGATGTAGATCATGCTCTTGGAACCTTGTTTTAAAGCTTATGCCTCAAAATATTTGCTATCGAAGCATGGAAAACGGTGTATGGAGGCACAACAAGATGTTAAGACGCAAGTCCCTATTTCGGAGCCTGTTGTTGAAAACGTGATTTTGATGCACATCGTTCTCTTAGAACCTCATTACGGAGAGTGTGGCTCGAAAGCTCAAGTGTCAAAAAATCAAAACTGGTGTTTGGAGGCACAACAAGCTTTAAAGATGCAAGTCCCTGTTCCGGAGCCTGTAGTGTCAAAACATGATTTTGATGCACATCGTGCTCTTAGAACCTCATTTCAGATTGTGTGGCTTGAAAGCCCAAGTTTCAAAACATCAAAATCAATGTTTAAAGGAACAACAAGTTTTCACGAAACAAGTCTCGATTCTCAAGCTGATGGCGTCAAAACACGATTTAGACAAACATGGTGTTCTTAGAAGCTCATTTCAGATGTTGTGCCTCAAAAGCCTCATTTTTGGAGCATAAAAATTAGAGTTTGGAGGCACAACAATATTTCAAGACACAAGTCCCAATTCTAGAGTGGGTAATGTCAAAACGCAATTTTGATGTACATCGTGGTCTTAGAACCTCATTTTGGAACATCAAAATCAATGTTTTTAGGCACAATAAGTTTTCAAGAAGCAAGTCCCTATTTTGGAGCCTGTAGCATCAAAATTCAATTTTGACCACACATCATTCTCTTAGAAGCTCATTTTAGAGCTTGTGACTCGAAAGACCTAGTTTCGGAGCATCAAATTCAATGTGTGGAGGCCACAACAACGTTTGAAGATGTAAGTGTCAATTCTAGAGTCAATAGCGTGAAATCTGATTTTGGTGTAAGTCCTGATTCTAGAGTCAATAGCGTTGAAATATTATTTTGGCGTGCATCATGCTCTTACAATCTCATTTCAAAGCTTGTGCCTTGAAATCCCCGGTTTTGGAGCATCCAAATTTGTGTTTTGAGGCACAACAAGGTTTCAAGATGCAAGCTCCAATTATAGAGCAAGAGCATCAAAATTCAATTTTGATGCACATTGTGCTCTTAGAACCCTATTTTAGAAATTGTGCCTCAAAAAGCCCCAACTTTGGAGCATCAAAATCGATGTTTGGAGGCACAACAAGGTTTCAGATGCAAGTCCTGATTCTAGAGCCGGTAGCGTCAAAATTTGATTTAACACACATCGTGCTCTTAGAACCTTGTTTTGGAGCTTATGCCTCAAAAATCTTCGGTTTCGAAGCATCAAATTGGTGTCTGGAGGCACAACAAGCGTTCAAGATGCAAGTCCCTATTTCGAGCCTGTAGTGTCAAAACATGATTTTAATGCACATCGTACTCTTGAACCTCGTTTCAGAGCATCTAGCTCGAAAGCTCCAGTTTCAAACATCAAAAGCAATGTTTAAAGGCACAACAATGTTTCAAGTCATGAGTCCCGATTCTCAAGCTGATAGCGTCAAAACACGATTTTGACAAACATGGTGTTCTTAGATCCTCATTTCAGTGTTTTGAGGCACCACAAGGGATCAAGATGCAAGCCCCGATTCTAGAGCCAGTAGCATCAAAATTCAATTTTGATGCACATTGTGCTCTTGGAACCCTGTTTTAGAAATTGTGGCTCAAAAGCTCCAGTTTTGGATCATCAAAATCAGTATTTTGAGGCGCAACAAGGTTTCAAGATGCAAGTCCCGATTCTAGAGTCAATAGTGTCAAAATCTAATTTTGGCGCACATCGTGTTCTTAGAACCTCATTTCGAAGCTTGTAACTTGAAAGCCCAAGTTTCTGAGCATCAAAATTAGTGTTTTGAGGCACAACAAGGTTTCAAGATGCAAGACCTGATTCAAGAGCCAGTAGCATCAAAATTTAATTTTGATGCAAATTATGCTCTTAGAACCCTGTTTTAAAAATTGTGCCTCAAAATCTCCAGTTTTGGATTTCCAAAATCAATTTTTGGAGGCACAACAAGGTTTCTTTATGCAAGTCTTGATTCTGGAGCTGATAGCATCAAAATTTGATTTTGAGGCACATCGTTCTCTTGGAACCTTGTTTTGGAGCTCATGCCTCAAAATCTGCGGTTTTGAAGCATCAAAATTGGTGTTTGGAGGCACAACAAGCTTTCAAGACGTAAGTCCCTATTCCGGAGCTTGTAGTGTCAAAATGTTATTTTGATGCACATCGTGCTGTTAGAACCTCATTTTGGAGCGTGTGGCTCGAAAGCTTCAGTTTCAAAACATCAAAATCAATGTTTAAAGGCAGAACAAGGTTTCGAGACACAAGTCTCGATTTTCAAGCTGATAGCGTAAAAACATGATTTTGACAAACATCCTGTTTTTAGAACCTCATTTCGGAGGTTGTGCCTCAAAAGCCTCATTTTCGGAGCTTGTGTCTTGAAAGCCCTGATTTTGGAACATCAAAATCAATGTTTTGAGGGACAACAAGGTTTTAAGAAGAAATTCACTATTCCGGAGCTTGTAGCATGAAAATGAAATTTTGACACACATCATTCTCTTAGAAGCTCATTTCGGAGCTTGTGCCTTGAAAGACCCAGTTTTGGAGCATCAAAATCAATGTTTGGAGGCACAACAAGGTTTCAAGATGCAAGTCCCGATTCTAGAGTCAATAGCATCAAAATAGTATTTTGGCGCATATCGTGCTCTTAGAACCTCATTTCGAAGCTTGTGCCTTGAAAGCCCCGATTTTGGAGAATCAAAATTAGTGTTTTGAGGCACAACAAGGTTTGAAGATGCAAGCCCCGATTTTGGAGAATCAAAATCAGTGTTTTGAGGCACAACAAGGTTTGAAGATGCAAGCCTCGATTCTAGAGCCCGTAGCATCAAAATTCAATTTTGATGCACATTGTGCTCTTAGAAACCTGTTTTAGAAATTGTGCCTCAAAAGCAACAGTTTTGGAGCATCAAAATTGGTGTTTGGAAACACAACAAGGTTTGAAGATGCAAGTCCAGATTCTGGACCCGATAGTTTCAAAATTTGATTTTGACGCACATTGCACTCTTAGAGCCTTGTTTTGGAGCTTATGCCTCAAAATCTTCAGTTTGGAGCGTGTGGCTGGAAAGCTCCGGTTTTGAAAGATCAAAATCAATGTTTAAAGGCACAACAAGGTTTCAAGACACAAGTCCCGATTCTCAAGCGATAGTGTCAAAACACTATTTTGACAAACATGGTGTTCTTAGAACCTCATTTCTTAGGTTGTGCCTCAAAATGCCTCAAAAGCCTCATTTTTGGAGCATAAAAATTAGTTTTTAGAGGCACAACAAGGTTTCAAGACACAAGTCCCAATTCTAGAGTCGGTAGCGTCAAAACGCAATTTTGATGTACATCATGCTCTTAGAACCTCATTTGGGGGCTTATGCATTGAAAGCCTTGATTTTGGAAGATGAAAATAAATGTTTTAAGCCACAACAAGGTTTCAAGAAGCAAGTCCCTATTCTGGAGCCTGTAGCGTAAAAATTCAATTTTGACGCACATCATTCTCTAAGAAGCTCATTTCAAAGCTTGTGCCTCGAAAGACCCAGTTTTGGAGCTTCAAAATCAATGTTTGGAGGCACAACAAGGTTTCAAGATGC
>NC_081415.1:381150791-381206891 GCF_030272615.1 Cryptomeria japonica | reverse complement strand
TGGAGCCGGGTAGCGTCAAAATTGGATTTTGACGCACATCATGATCTTGGAACCTTGTTGTGGAGCTTATGCCTCATAATCTTCAGTTTCGAAGCATCAAAATTGGTGTGTGGAGGCACAACAAGCTTTCAAGATGCAAGTCCCTATTCTGGAGACTGTAGTATCAAAACATGATTTTGATGCACATTGTGCTCTGAGAACATTGTTTCGGAGCATATGGTGCTGTATTGAGCCTATGGAGCCTATGGAGCATATGGAGCCTGTATATGGAGCATATGGAGCCTGCATTGTCAAAACATGATTTTTATGCACATCGTGCTCTTAGAACCTCATTTCAGAGTGTGTGGCTTGAAAGCTCCAGTTTCAGAAACATAAAAATCAATGTTTAAAGGAACAACAAGGTTTTAAGACACAAGTCTCGATTCTCAAGATGATAGCGTCAAAACACGATTTTGACAAATATGGTGTTCTTAGAATCTCATTTCGGAGGTTGTGCCTTAGAAGCCTTTTTTTTGGAGCATAAAATTAGTGTTTGGAGGCACAACAAGGTTTTAAGACACAAGTCCCAATTCCAGAGTAGGTAGCATCAAAACACCATTTTGATGTACATCATGCTCTTAGAACCTTATTTCAGAGCTTTTGCCTTGAAAGCCCTGATTTAGGAACATCAAAATCAGTGTTTGGTGGCACAACAAGGTTTCATAAAGCAAGTCCCTATTTCGGACCCTGTTTCACTTCGGAGCTCGTGCCTCAAAAGCCTTCTTTTTGGAGCATAAAAATTAGTGTTTGGAGGCACAACAAGGTTTCAACACACAAGTGTTTATTCTAGAGTCGGTAGCGTCAAAACACAATTTTGATGTACGACATGCTCTTAGAAACCTCATTTCGGAACTTGTGCCTTGAAAGCCCTGATTTTGGAACGTCAAAATCAATGTTTTGAGGCACAACAAGGTTTCATGAAGCAAGTCCCCTATTCCGAAGCCTGTAGTGTTAAAATTCTATTTTGACGCACATCATTCTCTTAGAAGCTCATTTCGGAGCTTGTGCCTCCAAAGACCCAGTTTTAGAGCATCAAAATCAATGTTTGGAGGCACAACAATGTTTCAAGATGTAAGTCCCGATTCTAGAGTCAATAGCGTCAATATCTGATTTTGGTGCACATGGTGCTCTTAGAACCTCATTACGAAGCTTGTGCCTCGAAAGCCCCAGTTTTAGAGCATCAAAACCAGTGCTTTGAGGCACAACAAAGGTTTCAAGATGTAAGCTCTGATTCTAGAGCCAGTAGATCCAAAATTCAATTTTGATGCACATTGTGCTCTTAGAACCCTGTTTTAGAAATTGTGCCTCAAAACCCTAGTTTTGGAGCATCAAGATCGATCTTTGAAGGCACAACAAGGTTTCAAGATGCAAGTCATGATTGTGAAGCCGGTAATGTCAAAATTGGATTTTACACACATCATGCTCTTGCAACCTTGTTTTGGAGCTTATGCCTCAAAATCTTCAGTTTCGAAGCATCAAAATTGGTGTAGTGGAGGCACAACAAGCTTTCAAGATGGAAGTCCCTATTCCAGAAACTGTAGTGTCAAAATATGATTTTGATGCACATTGTGCTCTTAGAACCTCATTTTGGAGCTTGTGCCTTGAAAGAACTGATTTTGGAACCAATGCTCTTTGAACCTGTTTTGAAAATTGTGCCCCTAAAGCCCCAGTTTTGGAGCATCAAAATCGATATTTGGAGGCACTACAAGGTTTCAAGATGCAAGTACTGATTCATTTGCCGAGTAGCATCAAAATTTGATTTTGCTCTTCGAATCTTTTTTTTGGAACTTATGCCTACAAAATCTTTGGTTTTCAAGCATCAAAATTGGTGTTTGGAGGCAAACCAAGCTTTAAAGATGCAACTCCCTATTCCGGAGCCTGTAGTGTCAAAACATGATTTTGATGCACATCGTGCTCTTAGAACCTCGTTTCGGAGCGTGTGGCTTGAAAGCTCCAATTTCAAATAATCAAAATCATTGTTTAAAGGCACAACAAGGTTTCAAGACACAAGTCCCAATTCTCAAGCTGATATCGGCAAAACGCGATTTTGACAAACATGGTGTTCTTAGAACCTCATTTCAGAGGTTGTGCCTCAAAAGCCTCCTTTTTGGAGCATAAAAATTAGTGTTTGGAGGCACAACAAGGTTTCAAGACACAAGTCCCAATTCCAAAGTCGGTAGCTTCAAAAGGCAATTTTAATGTACATCGTGCTCTTAGAACCTCATTTCGGAGCTTGTGGCTTGAAAGCCCTAATTTTGGAACATCCAAATGAATGTTTTGAGGTACAACAAGGTTTCAAGAAGCAAGTCCCTATTCCTGAGACTGTAGCGTCAAAATTCTATTTTGACGCACATCATTCTCTTACAAGCTCATTTCGGAGCTTGTTGCCTCGAAAGACCTAGTTTTGTAGCATCAAAATCAATGTTTAGAGGCACAACAAGGTTTGAAGATGCAAGTCACGATTCTAGAGTCCAATAGCGTCAAAATTTGATTTTGGCACACATCGTTCTCTTAGAGCCTCATTTTGAAGCTTGTGCCTCAAAAGCACTGATTTCGGAGCATCAAAATCAGTATTTTTAGGCACAACAAGGTTTCAAGATGCAAGCCCCGATTCAAGAGCGAGTAGCGTCAAAAATTGATTTTGATGCACATTGCGCTCTTAGAACCTTGTTTTGGAGCTTATGCCTCAAAATCTTCGCTTTCGAAGCATCGAAATTGGTGTTTGGAGGCACAACAAGCTTTCAAGACGCAAGTCCTTATCCTGGAGCCTATAGTTTCAAAAGGTGATTTTGATGCCCATCATGCTCTTATAACCTCGTTTCGGACCGTGTGGCTCGAAAGCTCTAGTTTCAAAACATCAAAATCAATATTTAAAGCCATAAAAAGGTTTCAAGACACAAGTCCCGATTCTCAAGATGATAGCGTCAAAACATGATTTTGACAAACATGGTATTCTTAGAACCTCATTTCGGAGGTTGTGCCTCAAAAGCCTTGTTTTGGGAGCATAAAAATTAGTGTTTGGAGGCACACCAAGGTTTTGAGACACAAATCCCAATTTTGATGTACATCGTGCTCTTAGAACCTCATTTCAGAGCTTGTTCCTTGAAAGCCATGATTTTGGAACATCAAAATCAATGTTTTGAGGCACAAAAAGGTTTCTAGAAGAAAGTCCCTATTCCAGAGCCTGTAGCATCAAAATTCCATTTTGATGCACATCATTCTCTTGGAAGCTCATTTCGGAGCTTCTGCCTCGAAAGACCCAGTTTTGGAGTATCAAAATCAATGTTTGGAGTCACAACAAGGTTTGAAGGACCTCAGTTTCAAAGCATCAAAATCAGTGTTTTGAGGCACAACAAGGTTTCAAGAAGCTGGTTCGTATTCTGGAGCCCGTAGCGTCAAAATTCCATTTTGAAGCACATCATTCTCTAAGAAGCTCATTTCGGAGCTTGTGCCTCGAATGAACCAGTTTTGGAACATCAAAATCAATGTTTGGAGGCACAATAAGGTTTCAAGATGCAAGTCCTGATTCTAGAGTCAATAGCATCAAAATCTGATTTTGGCACACATCTTGCTCTTAGAACCTCATTTCGAAGTTTCTGCCGAGAAACCCCTGGTTTCAAAACATCAAAATTAGTGTTTTGAGGCACAACAAGGTTTTTCTAGAGCCAATAGCATCAAAATTCAATTTTGATGCACATTGTGCTCTTAGAACCCCGTTTTAGAAATTTTGCCTCAAAAGCCCTATTTTTGGAGCATCAAAATCGATGTTTGGAGGCACAACAAGGTTTCAAGATGGAAGTCCTAATTTTGGAGCCCGGGGTAGCATCAAAATTTGATTTTGACGCACATCGTGCTCTTAGAACCTTGGTTTGGAGCTTATGGTTCAAAATCTTCGGTTTCGAAGCATTGAAATTGGTGTTTGGAGGCACAACAAGCTTTCAAGATGCAAGTCATTATCTCAGGGCCTGTAGTTTTAGAACGTGATTTGATGCACATCATGCTCTTATAACCTCATTTCAGAGCCTCATTTCGGAGGGTCGTTTCATAAAAGCCTCATTTTTGGAGTATAAAAATTAGTATTTGGAGGCACAAGAAGGTTTCAAGACACAAGTCCAAATTTCAGAGTCGATAGCGTCAAAACGTAATTTCGATGTACATCTTGCTCTTACAACCTCATTTCGAAGTTTGTGCCTTGAAAGCCCTCATTTGGGAACATCAAAATCAATGTTTCAGGAAGCAAGTCCCTATTCCAGAGCTTGTAGCGTTAAAATTCCATTTTGATGCACATCATTCTTTAAGAAGCTCATTTTGGAGCTTGTGCCTCAAAAGACCCAGTTTTGGAGCATCAAAATCAATGTTTGGAGGCACAACAAGATAGTCCAGTTTCTAGACTCAATAGAGTCAACATATGATTTTGGCGCACATCGTGCTCTTAGAACCTCATTTCGAAGCTTGTGCCTCGAAAGCCCCAGTTTCGGAGCATTAAAATAAATATTTTGAGGCACAATAGAGTTTCAAGATGCAAGCCTTGATTCTAGTGTCAGTAGCATCAAAATCCAATTTTGATGCATATTGTGCTCTTTGAACCCTATTTTAGTAATTGTGCCTCGAAAGCCCCAGTTTTGGAGCATCAAAATCAATGTTTGGAGGCACAATAACATTTCAAGATGCAAGCCCCAATTCTAAAGCCAGTAGCATCAAAATTCAATTTTGATGCACATTGTGATCTTACAACCCTGTTTTAGAAATTGTTTCTCAAAAGCCCTTGTTTTGGAACTTCAAAACCGATGTTTGGAGGCATAACAAGGTTCAAGATGCAAAGTCCTGATTCTGGAGCCGGGTAGGGTAGCGTCCAAATTTGATTTTCACACACATCGTGCTCTTAGAACCTTGTTTTGGAGCTTATGCCTCAAAATCTTCGGTTTTCAAAGCATCAAAATTGGTGTTTGGAGGCACAACAATCTTTCAAGATGCAAGTCCCTATTCCGGAGCCTATAGTGTCAAAACGTGATTTTGATGAAAGTCATGCTCTTAGAACCTCGTTTTGGAGCATGTGGCTCGAAAGCTCCAGTTCCAAAACATCAAAATAAATGTTTAAAGGTACAATAAGGTTTCAAGACACATGTCTAGATTCTCAAGCTGATAGCGTCAAAACACGATTTTGACAAACATGGTGTTCTTAGAACCTCATTTTGGAGTTTGTGCCTTTGAAAGCCTTTATTTTGGAACATCAAAATCAATGTTTTGAGGCACAAGAAGGTTTCAAGAAGCAAGTCCCTATTCCGGAGCCTGTGCATCATTCTCTTAGAAGTTCATTCCAGAGCTTGTGCCTCGAAAGGACCTGGTTTCGAAGCATCAAAATCAGTCCTTTGAGGCAGAACAAGGTTTCAAGATTGCAAGCCCCTTTTCTAGAGGCAATAGCATCAAAATTCAATTTTGAAGCACATCGTGCTCTTAGAACCCTGTTTTAGAAATTGTGCCTCAAAAGCCCCAGTTTTGGAGCATGAAAAATCAATGTTTGGAGGCACAACAAGGTTTCAAGATGCATGTCCTGATTCTGGAGCCGGTAGCACCAAAATTTGATTTTGACGCACACCGTGCTCTTTAGAACCTCGTTTTGGAAATTATTCCTCAAAATCTTCAGTTTTGAATCATCAAAATTGTTGTTTGGAGGCACAACAAGCTTTCAAGATGCAAGTCCCTATTACGGAACCTGTAATGTCAAAACGTGGTTTTGATGTATATCGTGCTCTTAGAACCTCGTTTCGGAGTGTGTGGCTTGGAAGCTTTAGTTTCAAAACATCAAAATCAATGTTTAAAGGCACAATAAGGTTTCAAGACACAAATCCCGATTCTCAAGCTGATAGCGTCGAAACATGATTTTGAAAAACATGGTGTTTTCAAAACCTCATTTTAGAGGTTCCACCTCAAAAGCCTCATTTTTGGAGCATAAAAATTTATTGTTTTGAGGCACAACAAGGTTTCAAGAGATAAGTCCCCAATTCCAGAGTCGGGTAGTGTCAAAATGCAATTTTGATGTACATCATGCTCTTAGAAGCTCATTTCAGAGCTTGTGCTCGAAAGACCCAGTTTTGAAACATCAAAATCAATGTGTGGAGGTGCAACAACGTTTGAAGATGTAACCTGTCAATTCTAGAGTCAATAGTGTGAAAATATGATTTTGGTGCACATCGTGCTTTTAGAACCCTGTTTTTAGAAATTGTGCATGAAAATCGATGTTTGGAGGCACAACAAGGTTTCAAGATGCAAGTCCTGATTCTGGAGCCGGTAGCGCCAAAATTTGATTTTGACGCACACCAAGCTCTTAGAATCTTGTTTAGGAAATTATACCTCAAAACCTTTAGTTTCGAATCATCAAAATTGGTGTTTGGAGGCGCAACAAGCTTTCAAGATAGTCCCTATTACAGAACCTTTAATGTCAAAACGTGGTTTTGATGCATATTGTGCTCTTAGAACCTCGTTTCAGAGCGTGTGGCTTGGAAGCTCTAGTTTCAAAACATCAAAATCAATGTTTAAAGGCATAGTAAGGTTTAAAGACACAAGTCTCGATTCTCAAGCTGATAGCGTCGAAACATGATTTTGAAAAACATGGTGTTCTCAGAACCTCATTTCAGAGATTCTACCTCAAAAGCCTCATTTTTGGAGCATAAAAATTAGTGTTTTGGGGCACAACAAGGTTTCAAGACATATGTCCCAATTCCAGAGTCGGTAGTGTCAAAACGCAATTTTGATGTACATCGTGCTCTTAGAGATTGATTTCGGAGCTTGTGCCTTGAAAGCCCTGATTTTGGAACATCAAAATCAATGTTTTGAAGCACAACAAGGTTTCAAGAAGAAAGTCCCTATTCCAGAGCCTGTAGTGTCAAAATTCCATTTTGACGCAACATCATTCTCTTAGAAGCTCATTTCAGAGCTTGTCCCTCGAAAGACCCAGTTTTGGAACATCAAAATCAATGTGTGGAGGCACAACAACGTTTGAAGATAGTAAGTGTCAATTCTAGAGTCAATAGCTTGAAAATCTGATTTTGGTGCACATCGTGCTCTTAGAACCTCATTTCAAAGCTTGTGCCTCGAAAGCCCCAATTTCGGAGCATCAAAATCAATGTTTTGAGGCCAATAAGGTTTCAAGATGCAAGCCTCGATTCTAGAGCCAGTAGCATCAAAATTCAATTTTGATGCACCATTGTGCTCTTAGAACCCTTTTTTAGAAATTGTGCCTCAAAAGCAGGGTTTTTGGAGCATAAAAATCGATTGTTTGGAGGCACAACAAGGTTTCAAGATGCAAGTCTTGATTTTGGAGCCGGTAGCGCCAAAATTTGATTTTGACGCACACCATGCTCTTAGAACCTTGGTTTGGAAATTATACCTCAAAATCTTCAGTTTCAAATCATCAAAATTGGTGTTTGGAGGCAGAACAAGCTTTCAAGACGGAAGTCCCTATTACGAAACCTGTAATGTCAAAATGTGGTTTTGATGCATATCGTGCTCTTAGAACCTCGTTTCGGAGCGTGTGGCTTGGAAGCTCTAGTTTTCAAAACATCAAAATAATTTTTTAAAGGCACAATAAGGTTTCAAGACACAAGTCTCGATTCTCAAGCTGATAGCGTTGAAACACGATTTTCAAAAACATGGTGTTCATTTCAGAGGTTCTGCCTCAAAAGCCTCATTTTTGGAGCATAAAAATTAGTGTTTTGAGGCACAACAAGGTTTCAAGACATAAGTCCCAATTCCAGAGTCGGTAGCGTCAAAACGCAATTTTGATGTACATCGTGCTCTTAGAACTTGATTTCAGAGCTTGTGCCTTGAAAGCCCTGATTTTGGAACATCAAATCAATGTTTTGAAGCACAACAAGGTTTCAAGAAGAAAGTCCCTATTCCAGAGCTTGTAGTGTCAAAATTCCATTTTGACGCACATCATTCTCTTAGAAGCTCATTTCAGAGCTTGTCCCTCGAAAGACCCAGTTTTGGAACATCAAAATCAATTTGTGGAGGCACAACAACGTTTGAAGATGTAAGTGTCAATTCTAGAGTCAATAGCTTGAAAATCTGATTTTGGTGCACATCGTGCTCTTAGAACCTCATTTCAAAGCTTGTGCCTCGAAAGCCCCGATTTTGGAGCATCAAAATCAATGTTTTGAGGCACAACAAGGTTTCAAGATGCAAGCCTCTATTCTAGGGCCAGTAGCATCAAAATTCAATTTTGATGCACATTGTGCTTTTAGAACCCTGTTTTAGAAATTGTGCCTTAAAAGCCCCAGTTTTGCAGCATGAAAATCGATGTTTGGAGGCACAACAAGGTTTCAAGATGCAAGTCCTGATTCTAGAGCTAGTAGCGCCAAAATTTGATTTTGACGCACACCAAGCTCTTAGAACCTTGTTTTGGAAATTATACCTCAAAACCTTTAGTTTCGAATCATCAAAATTGGTGTTTGGAGGCACAACAAGCTTTCAAGACAGTCGCTATTATGAAACCTTTAATGTCAAAACATGGTTTTGATGCATATTGTGCTCTTAGAACCTCGTTTCGGAGCGTGTGGCTTGGAAGCTCTAGTTTCAAAACATCAAAATCAATGTTTAAAGGCACAGTAAGGTTTAAAGACACAAGTCTTGATTCTGAAGCTAATAGCGTCGAAACATAATTTTGAAAAACATGGTGTTCTCAGAACCTCATTTCAGAGATTCTACCTCAAAAGCCTCGTTTTTGGAGCATAAAAATTAGTGTTTTGGGGCACAACAAGGTTTCAAGACATAAGTCCCAATTCTAGAGTCGGTAGCGTCAAAACGCAATTTTGATGTACATCATGCTCTTAGAACTTGATTTCGGAGCTTGTGCCTTGAAAGCCATGATTTTGGAACATCAAAATCAATGTTTTGAAGCACAACAAGGTTTCAAGAATAAAGTCCCTATTCCAGAGCTTGTAGCGTCAAAATTCCATTTTGACGCACATCATTCTCTTAGAAGCTCATTTCAGAGCTTGTGCCTCGAAAGACCCAGTTTTGGAACATCAAAATCAATGTGTGGAGGCACAACAACGTTTGAAGATGTAAGTGTCAATTCTAGAGTCAATAGTGTGAAAATCTGATTTTGGTGCACATCGTGCTCTAAGAACCTCATTTCAAAGCTTATGCCTCGAAAGCCCCGATTTCGGAGCATCAAAATCAATGTTTTGAGGCACAACAAGGTTTCAAGATGCAAGCACCAATTCTAGAGTGAGTAGCATCAAAATTCAATTTTGATGCATATTGTGCTCTTAGAACCCTATTTTAGAAATTGTGCCTAAAAAGCCCCAATTTTGGAGCATCAAAATTGTTGTTTTGAGGCACAACAAGGTTTCAAGATGCAAGTCCTCATTCTGGAGCCGTTAGCGTCAAAATTTGATTTTTATGCACATCGTGCTCTTAGAACCTTGTTTTGGAGCTTATGCCTCAAAATCTTTGGTTTTGAAGTATCAAAATTGGTGTCTGGAGGCACAACAAGCTTTCAAGATGCAAGTCCCTATTCCAGAGCTTATAGCGTCAAAACATAATTTTGATGCACATCGTGCCCTTAGAACCTCGTTTCAGAGCGTGTGGCTCAAAAGCTCCAGTTTTCAAACATCAAAAGCAATGTTTAAAGGCACAACAAGGTTTCAAGACATGAGTCCCAATTCTCAAGCTGATAGCGTCGAAACATGATTTTTACAAACATGGTGTTCTTAGATCCTCATTTCGGAGGTTGTGCTTCAAAAGCCGCGTTTTTGGAGCATAAAAATTAGTGTTTGGAGGCACAATAAGTTTTCAAGACACAAGTCCCAATTCCAATTCCAGAGTTAGAAGCATCAAAACGCAATTTTGATGTACATCGTGCTCTAAGAACCTCATTTTGCAGCTTGTGCCTTGAAAGCCTTGATTTTGGAACATCAAAATCAATGTTTTAAGGCACAACAAGGTTTCAAGAAGAAAGTCCCTATTCTGGAAACTGTAGTGTCAAAATTCAATTTTGACGCACATCATTTTCTTAGAAGCTCATTTCGGAGCTTGTGCCTCGAAAGACCCAATTTTGAAGCATCAAAATCAATGTTTGGAGTCACAACAAGGTTTGAAGATGCAAGTCCCAATTCTCCAGCTGATGGTGTCAAAACACGGTTTTGACAAACATGGTGTTCTTAGAACCTCATTTTAGAGGTTGGGCTTAAAAAGCCTCATTTTTTTAGCATAAAAATTAGTGTTTGGAGGCACAACAAGGTTTCAAGACACAAGTCCCAATTCAATAGTCGGAAATGTCAAAACACAATTTTCATGTACATCGTGGTCTTAGAAACTCATTTCGAAGCTTGTGCCTTGAAAGCCCTGATTTTGGAATATCAAAATCAATGTTTTGAGGCACAATAAGGTTTCAAGAAGCAAGTCCCTATTCTGGAGCCTGTAGCATAAAAATTCAATTTTAATGAACATCATTCTCTTAGAAGCTCATTTCGGAGCTTTTTCCTCGAAAGATCGAGTTTTGGAACATCAAAATCAATATATGGAGGCACAACAAGGTTTCAAGATGTAAGTCCTTATTCTAGAGTCAATAGCGTCAAAATCTGATTTTGCCATACATCGTGCTCTTAGAACCTCATTTCGTAGCTTGTGCCTCGAAAGCCCCGATTTCGGAGCATCAAAATCAGTGTTTTGAGGCACAACAAGGTTTCAAGATGTAAGCCCTGATTCTAGAGCTAGTAGCATCAAAATTCAATTTTGATGCACATTGTTCTCTTAGAATCCTGGTTTAGAAAACGTGCCTCAAAAGCCCCAGTTTTTGAGCATCAAAATTGATGTTTGGAGGCACAACAAGGTGTGAAGATGCAAGTCCTGATTCTAGAGCCAGTAGCGTTAAAATTTGATTTTAATGCACATCGTGCTCTTAGAATCCTATTTTAGAAAATGTGTCTCAAAAGCCCCAGTTTTGGAGCATGAAAATCAATGTTTGGAGACACAACAACGTTTCAAGATGCAAGTCCTGATTCTGGAGGTGGTAGCGTCAAAATTTGATTTTGATGCACATCGTGCTCATAGAACCTTGTTTTGTAGATTATGCCTCAAAATCTTTAGTTTCGAAGCATCGAAATTTGTGTTTGGAGGCACAACAAGCTTTCCAGATGCAAGTCCCTATTCCGGAGCCTATAGTGTCAAAATGTGATTTGATGCACATCGTGCATGCTCTTAGACCCTCGTTTCAGAGACTGTGGCTTGAAAGCTCCAGTTTAAAAACATCAAAATCAATGTTTTAAGGCACAACAAGGTTTGAAGACATAAGTCTCGATTCTCAAGCTGATGGCATCAAAACATAATTTTTAAAAACATGGTGTTCTTAGAATCTCATTTTAGAGAAAAAATAGTTTATGGAGGCATAAAGATGTTTCAAGACACGAGTCGCAATTCCAGAGTCGGTATCATCAAAATGCAATTTTGATGAATATCGTGCTCTTAGAACCTCATTTCGGAGCTTGTGCCTTGAAATCCCTGATTTTGGAACATCAAAATCAATGTTTTGAGGCATGATAAGGTTTGAACAAGCAAGTCCCTATTCCGGAGCTTGTAGTGTCAAAATTCTATTTTGACGCACATCATTCTCTTAATAGCTCATTTTGGAGCTTGTGCCTTGAAAGACCCAGTTTTGGAGCATCAAAATCAATGTTTACAGGCACAGCAAGGTTTCAAGATGCAAGTCCCGATTCTAGAGTCAATAGCATTAAAATCTGAGTTTGGCACACATCATGCTCTTAGAACCTCATTTCAAAGCTTGTGCCTTGAAAGCCTTAGTTTCGGAGCATCAAAATCAGTGTTTTGAGGCACAACAAGGTTTCAAGATCCAAGCCCCGATTCTAGAGCCAATAGCATCAAAATTCAATTTTGATGCACATTGTTCTCTTAGAATCCTGGTTTAGAAAACGTGCCTCAAAAGCCCCAGTTTTTGAGCATCAAAATTGATGTTTGGAGGCACAACAAGGTGTGAAGATGCAAGTCCTGATTCTAGAGCCAGTAGCGTTAAAATTTGATTTTAATGCACATCGTGCTCAGAGAACCTTGTTTTGGAGCTTATGCATCAAAATCTTTGGTTTTGAAGCATCGAAATTGGAGTTTGGAGGCACAACAAGCATTCAAGATGCAAGTCCCTATTCTGAAGCCTGTAGTGTCAAATCAAGATTTTGATGCACATCTTGTTCTCAGAACCTCATTACGAAGCGTGTGGCTTGAAAGCTATTGTTTCAAAACATCAAAATCAATGTTTAAAGGCACAACAAGGTTTCTAGACACAAGTTCCAATTTTCAAGCTGATAGCATCAAAACACGATTTTGAAAAACATTGTGTTCTTAGAACCTCATTTTGGAGGTCGTGCCTCAAAAGCCTCATTTTTTTACCATAAAAATTAGTCTTTGGAGGCACAACAAGGTTTCAAGAGTCACAATTCCAGAGTCGGTAGCACCAAAACGCAATTTTGATGTACATCATGCTCTTAGAACCTCATTTCGGAGCTTGTCCCTTGAAATCCCTTGTTTTGGAGCTTATGCCTCAAAATCTTCAGTTTCGAAGCATCAAAATTGGTATTTGGACGCAGAACAAGCTTTTAAGACGCAGGTCCCTATTCCGGAGCTTGTAGTGTCAAAACATGATTTTGATGCACATTGTGCTCTTAGAACCTCATTTCAGAGCGTGTGGTTTGTAAGCTGTAGTTTCAAAACATTAAAATCAATGTTTAAAAGCACAACAAGGTTTCAAGACACAAGTCCCGATTCTCAAGCTGATAGTGTCAAAACACAATTTTGACAAACGTATTGTTCTTAGAACCTCATTACGGAGGTCATCCCACAAAAGCCTCATTTTTGGAGCATAAAAATTCGTGCTTGGAGGCAGAACAAGGTTTCAAGACACAAGTCCCAATTCGAGAGTCGATAGCATCAAAATACAATTTTGATGTACATCGTGCTCTTAGAACCTCATTTCAAAGCTTGTGCCTTGAAAGCCCTAATTTTGGTACATCAAAATCAATGTTTTGAGGCAAAACAAGGTTTCAAGAAGCAAGTCCTTATTCCGGAGCTTGTAGTGTCAAAATTTCATTTTGATACACATTTTTCTCTTAGAAGCTCATTTCGGAGCTTGTGCCTCGAAAGAACCAGTTTTGGAGCATCAAAATCAATGTTTGGAGGCACAACAAGGTTTCAAGATGCAAGTCCCAATTCTAGAGTCAAAAGCGTCAAAATCTGAGTTTGGTGCACATCGTGCTCTTAGAACCTCATTTTGAAGCTTGTGCTTCGAAGGCCCTGATTTCAGAGCATCAAAATAAGTGTTTTGAGGCACAACAAGGTTTCAACAAGCAAACCCTGAATCTAGAGCCAGTAGCATCAAAATTCAATTTTGATGCAGCTTGTGCTCTTAGAACCCTATTTTAAAAATTGTGCCTCAAAAGCCCTAGTTTTGGAGCATCAAAATCGATCTTTCGAGGCAAAACAAGGATTCAAGATCCAAGTCCTGATTCTGCACCCGATAGCATCGAAATTTGATTTTGACGCACATTGTGCTCTTAGAACCTTCTTTTGGAGCTTATGACTCAAAATGTTTGGTTTCAAAGCATCGAAATTGGTGTTTGGATGCACAACATGCTTTCAAGACGCAAGTCCCTATTCTGGAGCTTGTAGTGTCAAAAAGTGATTTTGATACACATCGTGCTCTTAGAACCTCCTTTCAAAGCATGTGGCTCGAAAGCTCTAGTTTCAAAACATCAAAATCAATGTTTAAAGGCACAACAAGGTTTCAAGACACAAGTCTCAATTCTCAAGCTGATAGCGTCAAAACACAATTTTAATAAACATTGTGCTCTTAGAACCTCATTTTGGAGTTTGTGCCCCAAAAGCCTCATTTTTGGAGCATAAAAATTAATGTTTTCACAATAAGGTTTTGATATACATCGTGATCTTAGAACCTCATTTCAGAGCTCGTGCCTTGAAAGCCCTGATTTTGGAACATCAAAATTAATGTTTTCAGGCACAATAGGGTTTCAAGAAGCAAGTCCCTATTCCGAAGCCTGTAGCATCAAAATTCAATTTTGACGAACATCATTCTCTTAGAAGCTCATTTCAGAGCTTGTGTTTCGAAAGACCCAGTTTTGGAGCATCAAAATTAATGTGTGGAGGCACAACAATGATTGAAGAAATAAGTTTCAATTCTAGAGTCAATATCGAGAAAATCTGATTTTGGTGCAAGTTCCGATTCTAGAGTCAATAGCGTCAAAATCTGATTTTGCTTACATCGTGCTCATAGAACCTCATTTCAAAGCTTGTGCTTCGAAAGAACCAGTTTCGGAGCATCCAAATTTGTGTTTTGAGGCACAACAAGGTTTCAAGATGCAAGCTCCGATTCTAGAGCTAGTAGCATCAAAATTCAATTTTGATGCACATTGTGCTCTTAGAACCCTATTTTAGAAATTGTGCCTCAAAAGCCCCAACTTTGGAGCATCAAAATTGATGTTTGGAGGCACAACAAGGTTTGAAGATGCAAGTCCTGATTCTAGAGCCGGTAGCGTCAAAATTTGATTTTGTCGCACATCGTGCTCTTAGAACCTTGTTTTGGAGCTTATAACTCAAAATCTTCGGTTTTGAAGCATCAAAATTGGTAAAGTCAAAACGCAATTTTGATGTACATCGTGCTCGTAGAACCTCATTTTGTAGCTTGTGCTTTCAAAGCCTTGATCTTGGAACATCAAAATCAATGTTTTGAGGCACAACAAGGTTTCAAGAAGTAAGTCCCTATTCCGGAGCCTGTAGCGTCAAAATTCTATTTTGACGCACATCATTCTCTTAGAAGCTCATTTCGGAGCTTGTGCCTTGAAAGCCCCAGTTTTGGAGCATCAAAATCAGTGTTTTGAGGCACAACAAAGGATCAAGATGCAAGCCCCGATTTTAGATCCAGTAGCATCAAAATTCAATTTTGATGCACATTGTGCTCATGGAACCCTATTTTAGAAATTGTGCCTCAAAAGCTCATGTTTTGGATCATCAAAATCAATGTTTTGAGGCTCAACAAGATTTCAAGATGCAAGCCCCCATTTTAGAGCCAGTAGCATCAAAATTCACTTTTGATGCACATTGTCCTCTTAGAACCCTGTTTTAGAAATTGTCCCTCAAAAGCCCTAGTTTTGGAGCATCAAAATCCATGTTTGGAGGCACAACAAGGTTTTAAGATGCAAGCCCCGATTCAAGAGCCAGTAGCATCAAAATTCAATTTTGATGCACATTGTGCCTCAAAAGCTCCAATTTTGGATCACCAAAATCGATTTTTGGAGGCACAAGAAGGTTTCTTGATGCAAGTCCTGATTGTAGAGCCGATAGCATCAAATTTTTATTTTGAGGCACATCGTCCGATTGGAACCTTGTTTTGGAGCTTATACCTTAAAATCTTCGGTTTTGAAGCATCAAAATTGGTGTTTGGAGGCACAACAAGCTTTCAAGTCGTAAATCCCTATTCCGTAGCCTGTAGTGTCAAAACGTGATTTTGATGCACATAATGATGTTAGAACCTCATTTCGGAGCGTGCGGCTCAAAATCTCCAGTTTCAAAACAACAAAATCAATGTTTAAAGGCAAAACAAGGTTTCCAGACAAAAGTCCTGATTCTCAAGCTGATAGCGACAAAACACGATTTTGAAAAACATCGGGTTTTTAGAACCTCATTTCGAAGGTTGTGTCTCAAAAATCTCAGTTTTGGAGCATAAAAATCAATGTTTGGAGGCACAACAAGGATTCGAGACACAAGTCCCAATTCTACAGTTGGTAGCTTTAAAACGCAATTTTGATGTACATCATGCTCTTAGAACCTCATTTCGGAGCTTGTGCCTTGAAAGCCCTGATTTTGGAAGATGAAAATAAATGTTTTAAGGCACAACAAGGTTTCAAGAAGCAAGTCCCTATTCTGGAGCCTGTAGTGTCAAAAGGGAATTTTGACGCACATCATTCTCTTAGAAGCTCATTTTGGAGCTTGTGCCTTGAAAGACCCAGTTTTGTAGCTTCAAAATCAATGTTTGGAGGCACAACAATGTTTCAAAATGCAAGCCTTGATTCTAGAGTCAATAGTGTCAAAATCTGATTTTGGCGCACATCGTGCTCTTAGAACCTCATTTCAAAGCTTGTGCCTCGAAAGCCCCAGTTTCGGAGCATCAAAAGCAGTGGTTTGACGCACAACAAGGTTTCAAGATGCAAGCCTCGATTCTAGAGCCAATAGCATCGAAATTAAATTTTGATGCACATTGCACTCTTAGAACCTTGTTCTAGAAATTGTACCTCAAAAGCCCCAGTTTTGATTTTGATGCACACCGTGCTCTTAGAACCTCATTTCAAAGCATGTGGCATGAAATTTGCAGTTTCAAAACATCAAAATCAATGTTTAAACGCACAACAAGGTTTCAAGAGACAAGTCCCGATTCTCAAGCTGATAGCGTCAAAACATGATTTTGACAAACAGGGTGTTCTTAGAACCTCGTTTTGGATGTCGTGCCTCAAAAGCCTCATTTTTGGAGCATAAAAATTAGTGTGTGGCACAACAAGGTTTCAAGACAGAAGTCCCAAGTCCAAGGTCAGTAGCGTCAAAATGCAATTTTGATTTACATCATGCTCTTAGAACCTCATTTTGGAGTCTCTGCCTTTAAAGCCCTAATTTTGGAACATCAAAAATAATGTATTGAGGCACAACAAGGTTTCAAGAAGCAAGTCCCTATTTCTGAGCTTGTAGCGTCAAAATTCTATTTTGACGCACATCATTCTCTTAGAAGCTTATTTCGGAACTTGTGCCTCGAAAGACCCAGTTTTGGAGCATCAAAATAAATGTTTGGAGGCACAACAAGGTTTCAAGATGCAAGTCTGGATTCTAGAATCAATAGCGTCAAAATCTGATTTTGGCGCACATCGTGCTCTTAGAACCTCATTTCGAAGCTTGTGCCTCGAAAGCCTCAGTTTCGGAGCATCAAAATTAGTGTTTGGAGGCACAATAAGCTTTCAAGACGCAATTCCGTATTCCGGAGCCCATAGTGTCAAAACATGATTTTGATGCACATCGTGCTCTTAGAACCTCGTTTCGGAGCGTATAGCTCAAAAGCTCCAGTTTCAAAACATCAAAATCAATGTTTAAAGGCACAACAACGTTTCAAGATGTAGGTCCCAATTCAATGTGGCTTGAAATTTGCAGTTTCAAAACATCAAAATCAATGTTTAAAGGCACAACAAGGTTTCAAGACACAAGTCCCGATTCTCAAGCTGATAGCGTCAAAACATGATTTTGACAAACATGGTGTTCTTAAAACCTCATTTCGGATGTCATGCCTCAAAAGCCTCATTTTTGGAGCATAAAAATTATTGTGTGGCACAACAAGGTTTCAAGACTGAAGTCCCAAGTACAGAGTCGGTAGCGTCAAAATGCAATTTTGATGTACATCATGCTCTTAGAACCTCATTTTGGAGCATGTGCCTTTAAAGCCCTGATTTTGGAACATCAAAAATAATGTATTGAGGCACAACAAGGTTTCGAGAAGCAAGTCCCTATTTCTGAGCTTGTAGCGTCAAAGTTCCATTTTGACGCACATCATTCTCTTAGAAGCTTATTTCGGAACTTGTGCCTCGAAAGACCCAGTTTTGGAGCATTAAAATAAATGTTTGGAGGCACAACAAGGTTTCAAGATGCAAGTCCTGATTCTAGAATCAATAGCGTCAAAATCTGATTTTGGTGCACATCGTGCTCTTAGAACCTCATTTCAAAGTTTGTGCCTCAAAAGCCTTAGTTTCGGAGCATCAAAATTAGTGTTTGGAGGCACAACAAGCTTTCAAGATGCAATTCCCTATTCTGAAGCCCATAGTGTCAAAACGTGATTTTGATGCACATCATGCTCTTAGAACCTCGTTTCGGAGCATGTAGGTCGAAATCTACAATTTCAAAACATACAAATCAATGTTTAAAGGCACAACAAGGTTTTAAGACACAAGTCACGATTCTCAAACTGATAGCGTCAAAACATGATTTTGAGAAACATGGTGTTCTTAGAACCTCATTTTCGAGGTTGTGCCTCAAAAGCCTCATTTTTGGAGCATAAAAATTAGTGTTTGGAGGCACAATAAGGTTTCAAGACACAAGTCCCAATTCCAGAGTCAGTAGCATCAAAATGCAATTTTCATGTACATCGTGCTCTTAGAACCTCATTTCAAAGCTTGTGCCTTGAAAGCCCTGATTTTGGAACATCAAAATCAATGTTTTGGGGCACAACAAGGTTTCAAGAAGCAACTCCCTATTCCGGACCATGTAGCGTCAAAATTCCATTTTGATGCACATCATTCTCTTAGAAGCTCATTTCAGAGCTTGTGCCTCAAAAGACCCAATTTTGGAGCATCAAAATCAATCTTTGGGGGCACAACAAGGTTTCAAAATGCAAGTCCTGATTCTAGAGTCAATAGCGTGAAAATCTGATTTTGGCGCACATCGTGCTCTTTGAACCTCATTTCGAAGCTTGTGCCTCAAAAGTCCCGGTTTCAAAGCATCAAAACTAGTGTTTAGAGGCACAACAAGGTTCCAAAATGCAAGCCCCAATTCTAGAGCCGGTAGCATCAAAATTGAATTTTGATGCACATTGTGCTCTTCGAACCGTGTTTTAGAAATTGTGTGTCAAAAGCCCAAGTTTTGGAGCATCAAAATCAATGCTAGGAGGCACAACAAGGTTTCAAGGTGCAAGTCTTGATTTTGGAGCCGGTAGTGTTATAATTTGATTTTGACGCACATCACGCTTTTAGAACCTTGTTTTGAAAATTATGCCTCAAAATTTTCAATTTCGAAGCATCAAAATTGGCGTTTGGAGGCACAACAAGCTTTCAAGATGCAAGTCCCTATTCCAGAGCCTGTAGTGTCAAAACACGATTTTGATGCACATCGTGCTCTTAGAACCTTGTTTCGGAGCGTGTGGCTCGAAAGCTCCAGTTTCAAAACATCAAAATCAATTTTTAAAGGCACAACAAGGTTCTAAAACACAAGTCCCGATTCTCAAGCTGAAAGCATCAAAAGACGATTTTGACAAACATGGTGTTTTTACAACCTCGTTTCGGAGGTCGTGCATCAAAAGCCTCATTTTTTGAGCATAAAAATTAGTGTTTGGAGGCACAACAAGGTTTCAAGACACAAGTCTTTATTCCAGAGTCGGTAGCGTCAAAACGCAATTTTGATGTACATCATGCTCTTAGAACCTCATTTCGGAGCTTGTGCCTTAAAAGCCCTGATTTTGGAACGTCAAAATCAATGTTTTGAGGCAAAACAAGGTTTCAAGAAGCAAGTCTCTATTCCTCTATTTTGACGCACATCATTCTCTTAGAAGCTCATTTCAGAGCTTGTGCCTCAAATGTCCCAATTTTGGAGCATCAAAATCAATGTTTGGAGGCACAACAAGGTTTCAAGATGCAAGTCCTGATTCTAGAGTCAATAGCGTCAATATCTGATTTTGGCGCACATCGTGCTCTTAGAACTTCATTACGAAGCTTGTCCCTCGAAAGCCCCAGTTTTAGAGCATCAAAATCAGTGCTTTGAGGCACAACAAGGTTTCAAGATGCAAGCCCTGATTCTAGAGCTAGTAGCATCAAAATTCAATTTTGATGCACATTGTGCTTTTAGAACCCTGTTTTAGAAATTGTGCCTCAAAACACCAGTTTTGGAGCATCAAAATTTATATTTGGAGGCAGAATAAGGTTTCAAGATGCAAGTCGTGATTGGGAATCTGGTAGCGTCAAAATTAGATTTTACGCACATCATGCTCTTGCAAACTTGTTTTGGAGCTTATGCCTCAAAATCTTCGGTTTCGAAGCATCAAAATTGGTGTGTGGAGGCACAACAAGCTTTCAAGATGCAAGTCCCTATTCCGGAGATTGTAGTGTCAAAATATGATTTTGATGCACATTGTGCTCTTAGAACCTCATTTCGGAGCTTGTGCCTTGAAAGCCCTGATTTTGGAACATCAAAATCAGTGTTTGGAGGCACAACAAGGTTTCAAGAAGCAAGTCCGTATTTTGGAGCTTGTAGCGTGAAAATGGAATTTTGACACACAACATTCTCTTTTAAGCTCATTTCGGAGCTTGTGCCTCGAAAGACCCAGTTTTGGGTCATCAAAATCAATGTTTGGAGGCACAACAAGTTTTAAAGATGCAAGTCTTGATTCTAGAGTCAATAGCACTAAAATCTGATTTTGGCGTTAAAATCAGTGTTTTGAGGCACAATAACGTTTCAAGATGCAAGCCTCGATTCTACAGCCAATTTTGATGCACATTGTGCTCTTAGAACCCTGTTTTAGAAATTGTGCCTCAAAAAGCCATAGTTTTTGAGCTTCAAAACTGATGTTTGGAGGCACAACAAGGTTTCAAGACACAAGTCCCAATTCCAAAGTCGGTAGCATCAAAACAAAATTTTGATGTATATCGTGCTCTTAGAACCTCATTTCAGATCTTGTGCCTTGAAAGCCTTGTTTTTTGAGCATAAAAATTAGTGTTTGGAGGCACAAAGAGGTTTCAAGACACAAGTCCCTATTCAGAGACTATAGTGTCAAAATATGATTTTGATGCACATTGTGCTCTTAGAACCTCATTTCAGAGCTTGTGCCTTGAAAGCACTGATTTTGGAACATCAAAATCAGTGTTTGGAGGCAAAACAAGGTTTCAAGAAGCAAGTCCGTATTATAGAGCCTGTAGCGTCAAAATGGAATTTTGACACACAACATTCTCTTTGAAGCTCATTTCGGATCTTGTGCCTAGAAAGACCCAGTTTTGGATCATCAAAATCAATGTTTGGAGGCACAACAAGGTTCAAAGATGCAAGTCCCAATTCTAGACTCAATAGCGTTAAAATCTGATTTTGCCATTAAAATCAGTGTTTTGAGGCACAATAAGGTTTTAAGATGCAAGTCCCAATTCTACAGCCAGTAGCATCAAAATTCAATTTTGATGCACATTGTGCTCTTAGAACCCTGTTTTAGAAATTGTGCCTCAAAAGCCCTAGTTTTAGAGCTTCAAAACCGATGCTTGGAGGCACAACAAGGTTTCAAGACACAAGTCCTGATTCAAAAAGTTGGTAGGGTCAAAACAAAATTTTGATGTATATCGTGCTCTTAGAACCTCATTTCAGAGCTTGTGCCTTGAAAGCCTCGTTTTTGGAGCATAAAAATTAGTGTTTGGAGGCACACAGAGGTTTCAAGACACAAGTCCCAATTCCAAAGTCGGTAGCGTCAAAAAAATTTTTTTGATGTATATCATGCTCTTAGAACCTTATTTCAGAGCTTGTGCCTTGAAAGCCCTCATTTTGAAACATCAAAATCAATGTTTTGAGGCACAACAAGGTTTCAAGAAGCAAGTCCCTATTCCGGAGCCTATAACGTCAAAATTACATTATGGCGCACATCATTCTCTTAGAAGCTCATTTCGGAGCTTGTGCCTCAAAAGACCCAGTTTTGGAGCATCAAAATCAATGTTTGGAGGCACAACAAGGTTTCAAGATGCAAGCCCCGATTCTAGAGAAACTAACATCAAAATTCAATTTTGATGCATATTGTGCTCTTAGAACCCTGTTTTAAAAATTGTATCTCAAAAGTCCCAGTTTTGGAGCATCAAAGTCAATGTTTGGAGGCACAACAAGGTTTCAAGATGCAAGTCCTGATTCTAGAGGTGGTAGCGTCAAAATTTGATTTTGACGTACATCGTACTCATAGAACCTTCTTTTGGAGATTATGCCTCAAAATCTTCGGTTTAAAAGCATCGAAATTGGTGTTCGGATGGACAACAAGCTTTCAAGACGCAAGTCGCTATTCTGGAAGCTATAGTGTCAAAACGCGATTTTGATGCACATCGTGCTCTTAGAACCTCGTTTCAGAGCGTGTGCCTCGTAAGCTCTAGTTTCAAAACATCAAAATCAATGTTTAAAGCCACAACAAGGTTTCAAGACACAAGTCCCGATTCTCAAGTTGACAGCGTCAAAACACAATTTTGACAAACATGGTGTTCTTAGAACCTCATTTCGGAGGTCCTAACTCAAAAGCCTCATTTTTGGTGAATAAAAATTAGTGTTTGGAGGCACAATAAGGTTTCAAGACACGAGTCCCAATTCCAGTGTCGGTAGCATCGTAACGCAATTCTAATGTATGTCGTGCTCTTAGAACCTCATTTCGGAGCTTGTGCCTTGAAATCCCTAATTTTGGAAAATCAAAATCAATGTTTTGAGGCACAACAAGGTTTCAAGAAGCAAGTCCCTATTCCGGAACCTGTAGCATCAAAAGTCCTTTTTGACGCACATCATTCTCTTAGAAGCTCATTTCAGAGCTTGTGCCTCAAAAGACCCAGTTTTGGAGCATGAAAATCAATCTTTAGAGACACAACAAGGTTTCAAGATGCAAGTCCCCGATACTAGATTCAATAGTGTCAAAATCTGATTTTGGCACACATCGTGCTCTTATAACCTCATTTCAAAGCTTGTGCCTCGAAAGCCCCAGTTTTGGAGTATCAAAATCAGTGTTTTGAGGCACAACAAGGTTTTAAGATGCAAGCCCTGATTCTAGAGCTAGTAGCATCAAAACTCAATTTTCATGCACATTGTTTTCTTAGAACCCTGTTTTAGAATTTTGGCTCAGAAGCCCCAGTTTTGGAGCATCAAAATCGATGTTTGGAGGCACAACAAGGTTTCAAGATGCAAGTCCTAATTATGGAGCTGGTAGCGTCAAAATTTGATTTTGCCGCACATCGTGCTCTTAGAACCTCGTTTTGGAGGTTATGCCTCAAAATCTTCGATTTCGAAGAATCAAAATTGGTGTTTGGAGACGCAACAAGCTTTTAAGATGCAAGTCCCTATTCCGGAGCCTATAGTGTCAAAACGTAATTTTGATGCACATCATGCCCTTAGAACCTTGTTTTGGTGCGTGTGGCTCAAAAGCTGCAGTTTCAAACATCAAATTCAATGATTAAAGGCACAACAACATTTCAAGACACAAGTCCCGATTCTCAAGCTGATAACATCAAACATGATTGTGACTAACATCAAAATCAATGTTTTTAGGCACAACAATGTTTCAAGATGCAAGCTCCGATTCTAGAGCCAGCATCAAAATTCAATTTTGATGTACATTTGATTCTGGAGCCGGTAGCGTCAAAATTTGATTTTGTAAAAATTACATTTTGAGACACATCGTGCTCTTAGAACTTTTTTTGGAACTTATGCCTCAAATCTTTGGTTTTGAAGCATCAAAATTGGTGTTTGGAGGCACAACAAGCTTTCAAGATGCAACTCCCTATTCCAAAGCCTGTAGTATCAAAACATGATTTTGATGCACATCGTGCTCTTAGAACCTTGTTTTGGAGCGTATGGCTCGAAAGCTCCAGTTTCAGATAATCAAAATCATTGTTTAAAGGCATAACAAGGTTTCAAGACACAAGTCCTGATTCTCAAGCTGATAGCGTCAAAACATGATTTTGACAAACATGGTGTTCTTAGAACCTCATTTCAGAGGTTGTGCCTCAAAAGCCTCATTTTTGGAGCATAAAAATTAGTGTTTGGAGGCACAACAAGGTTTTAAAACACAAGTGCCAATTCCAGAGTCGGGTAGCTTCAAAATGCAATTTTGATGTACATCGTGCTCTTAGAACCTCATTCCAGAGCTTATGGCTTGAAAGCCCTGATTTTGGAACATCCAAATGAATGTTTTGAGGCACAACAAGGTTTCAAGAAGCAAGTCCCTATTCCGGAGATTGTAGCGTCAAAATTCTATTTTGACGCACATCATTCTCTTAGAAGCTCATTTCAGAGCTTGTGTCTCGAAAGACCCAGTTTTGGAGCATCAAAATCAATGTTTTGAGGCACAACAAGGTTTCAAGATGCAAGTCACGATTCTAGAGTCAATAGCGTCAAAATTTCATTTTGCCGCACATCATGCTCTTAGAACCTCATTTTGAAGCTTGTACCTCAAAAGCACTTATTTCGGAGCATCAAAATCAGTGTTTTGAGGCGCAACAAGGTTTCAAGATGCAAGCCCCGATTCTAGAGCCACTATCATCAAAATTTAATTTTGATGCACATCGCTCTCTTAGAACCTTGTTTTAGAGCTTATGCCTCAAAATATTCGCTTTCAAAGCATCGAAATTGGTGTTTGGAGGCACAACAAGCTTTCAGATGCAAGTCCTTATTCTAGAGCCTGTAGTTTAAAAATGTGATTTTGATGCACATTATGCTCTTGTAACCTCGTTACGGAGCGTGTGGCTCGAAAGCTCCAGTTTCAAAACATCAAAATCAATATTTAAAGGCACAAAAAGGTTTCAAGACACAAGTCCCGATTCTCAAGATGATAGCGTCAAAACATGATTTTGATGAACATGGCATTCCTAGAACCTCATTTCGAAGGTCGTACCACAAAAGCCTCATTTTTGGAGCATAAAAATTAGTGTTTGGAGGCACAACAAGGTTTCAAGACACAAGTCCAAATTTCAGAGTCGGTAGTGTCAAAACATAATTTTGATGTACATCGTGCTCTTAGAACCTCATTTCGACGCTTGTGCCTTGAAAGCCCTGATTTGGGAACATCAAAATCAATGTTTTGAAGCACAACAAGGTTTCAGGAAGCAAGTCCCTATTCCGAAACTTGTAGCGTTAAAATTCCATTTTGACGCACATCATTCTTTTAGAAGCTCATTTTGGAGCATCAAAATCAATGTTTGGAGGCACAACAAGGTTTCAAGATGCAAGTCCGGTTTCTAGAATGAATAGAGTCAACATATGATTTTGGCGCACATCATGCTCTTAGAACCTCATTTCAAGATGCAAACCCTAATTCTAGTGTCAGTAGCATCAAAATTCAATTTTGATGCATATTGTGCTCTTAGAACCCTATTTTAGAAATTGTTCCTGAAAAGCCCCAGTTTTGGAGCATCAAAATCGATGTTTGGAGGCACAATAAGGTTTCAAGATGCAAGCCCCGATTCTACAGCCAATAACATCAAAATTCAATTTTGATGCACATTGTGCACTTAGAACCCTGTTTTAGAAATTGTGCCTCAAAAGCCCTAGTTTTGGAGCATCAAAGTCAGTTTTGGATCTTCAAAACCGATGTTTGGAGGTATAACAAGGTTTCAAGAAGCAAGTACTGATTCTGGAGCCGCTAGTGTCCAAATTTGATTTTGACACACATTGTGCTCTTAGAACCTTGTTTTGGAGCTTATGTCTCAAAATCTTCGGTTTCAAAACATCAAAATTGGTGTTTGGAGGCAAAATATTCTTTCAAGATGCAAGTCCCTATTTCGGAGCCTATAGTGTCAAAATGTGATTTTGTTGCAAGTCATGCTCTTAGAACCTGGTTTCGGAACGTGTGGCTCGAAAGCTCCAGTTCCAAAACATCAAAATCAATGTTTAAATGTACAACAAGGTTTCAAGACACATGTCCAGATTCTCAAGCTGATAGCGTCAAAACACGATTTTGACAAACATGGTGTTCTTAGAACCTCATTTCGGTGCTTGTGCCTCGAAAGACCTAGTTTTGGAGCATCAAAATCAATGTTTGAAGGCACAACAAGGTTTCAAGATGCAAGTCCCGATTCTAGAGGCAATAGCGTCAAAATCTAATTTTGGCGCACATCATGCTCCTAGAACCTCATTTCGAAGCTTGTGCTTCGAAAGCCCCGGTTTCGAAGCATCAAAATTAGTGTTTTGAGGCACAGTAAGTATTTAAGATCCAATCCCCGATTCTAGAGCCAATAGCATCAAAATTCAATTTTGATGCACATTGTTCTCTTAGAACCCTGGTTTAGAAATTTTGCCTCAAAACCCCCAGTTTTGGAGCATCAAAATCAATGTTTGGAGGCAAAACAAGGTTTCAAGATGCAAGTCCTGATTCTAGAGCCGATAGCATTAAAATTTGATTTTGATGCACATCATGCTCAGAGAAGCTTGTTTTGGAGCTTATGCATCAAAATCTTTGGTTTCGAAGCATCGAAATTGTTGTTTGGAGGCACAACAAGCTTGAAAATGCAAGTCCCTATTCCGGAGCCTGTAGTGTCAAAATGTGATTTTGATGCACATCGTGCTCTTAGAACCTCGTTTCGAAGCGCGTGGCTTGAAAGCTGCGGTTTCAAAACATCAAAATCAATGTTTAAAGGCACAACAAGGTTTCAAGACACAAGTTCTGATTCTCAAGCTGATAGCGTCAAAACATGATTTTGACAAACATGGTGTTCTTAGAACCTCATTTTGGAGGTCATGCCTGAAAAGCCTCGTTTTTGGAGCATAAAAATTAGTCTTTGGAGGCACAACAAGGTTTCAAGACACAAGTCACAATTCCAGAGTTGGTAGCATCAAAACGCAATTTTGATGTACATCATTCTCTTAGAACCTCATTTCAGAGCTTGTCCCTTGAAAGCCCTTGTTTTGGAACAACAAAATCAATGTTTTGAGGCACAATAAGGTTTCAAGAAGCAAGTCCCTATTCCAGAGCCTGTAGCATTGAAATTCCATTTGGACACACATCATTTTCTTAGAAGCTCACCTCGGAGCTTCTGGCTTGAAAGACCCATCTTTGGCTCATCAAAATCAATGTTTGGAGGCACAACAAGGTTTCAAGATGCAAGTCCCGATTCTAGAGTCAATAGCATCAAAATCTGAATTTGGTGCACATCGTGCTCTTAGAACCTCATTTCGAAGCTTGTGCCTCGAAATTCTCGATTTCAGAGCATCAAAATTAGTGTTTTGAGGCACAACAAGGTTTCAAGATGAAAGCCCCGATTCTAGAGCCAATACCATCAAAATTCAATTTTGATGCACATTGTGCTCTAAGAACCCTGTTTTAGAAATTGTGCCTCAAAAGCCCCAGTTTTTGGATCATTAAAATTGATGTTTGGAGGCACAACAAGGTTTCAAGATGCAAGTCCTAATTCTTGAGCCGGTATCGTCAAAAATTGATTTTGACGTACATCGTGCTCTTTGAACCTTGTTTTGGAGCTTATGCCTTAAAATCTTCAGTTTCGAAGCATCGAAATTGTTATTTGGATGCACAACAAGCTTTCAAGATGCAAGTCCCTATTCCAGACATGCATCAAAATCAATGTTTAAAAGCACAACAATGTTTCAAGACAACAAGTCCCGGATACTCAAGCTGATAGCATCAAAACATGATTTTGACAAACATGGTGTTCTTAGAATCTCATTTCGGAGGTCATCCCTCAAAAGCCTAATTTTTGGAGCATAAAAATTAGTGCTTGGAGGTAGAACAAGGTTTCAAGACACAAGTCCCAATTCGAGAGTCGGGTAGCATCAAAATACAATTTTGATGTACATTGTGCTCTTAGAACCTCATTTCGGAGCTTGTGCCTTGAAAGCCCTGATTTTGGTACATCAAAATCAATGTTTTGAGGCACAACAAGGTTTCAAGAAGCAAGTCCCTATTCTGGAGCCTGTAGCGTAAAAATTCTATTTTGATGCACATCATTCTCTTAGAAGCTCATTTCGGAGCTTGTGCCTCGAAAGACCTAGTTTTAGAGCATCAAAATCAATGTTTGGAGGCACAACAATGTTTCAAGATGCAAGTCCCGATTCTAGAGTCAAAAGCGTCAAAATTTGATTTTGGTGCACGTCGTGCTCTTAGAACCTCATGTTGAAGCTTGTGCTCCGAAAGCCCTGATTTTGGAGCATCAAAATCAGTGTTTGAGGCACAACAAGGTTTCAACATGCAAACCCCAAATCTAGAGCCATTAGCATCAATATTCAATTTTGATGCACATTGTGCTCTTAGACCCTGTTATAGAAATTGTGCCTCGAAGGCTCCAGTTTTGGAGCATCAAAATCGATGTTTGGAGGCACAACAACGTTTCAAGATGCAAGTCCTGATTATGGAGCCGGTAGCATTAAAATTTGAGTTTGACGCACATCGTGCTCTTAGAACCTTGTTTTGGAGCTTATGCTTAAAAATATTCGGTTTTGAAGCATCAAAATTGGTGTCTGGAGCCACAAGAAACTTTCAAGACGCAAGTCCCTATTACGAAACCTGTAATGTCAAAACGGGTTTTGATGCACATCATGCTCTTAGACCCTTGTTTCGGAGATTGTGGCTTGGAAGATCCAGTTTCAAAACATCAAAATCAATGTTTAAAGGCACCAATAAGGTTTCAAGACACAAGTCCCGATTCTCAGGCTGATAGCGACGAAACACAATTTTGAAAAACATGGTGTTCTCAGAACCTCATTTCAGAGGTTTTACCTCAAAAGCCCTCATTTTTTGGAGCATAAAAAATTAGTGTTTGGAGGCCACAACAACGTTTCAAGATACAAGTCCCAATTCCAGAGTCGATAGCGTCAAAACGCAATTTTGATGTACATCGTGCTCTTAGAACCTGATTTCAGAGCTTGTGCCTTGAAAGCCCTGATTTTAGAACATCAAAATCAATGTTTTGAGGCACAACAAGGTTTCAAGAAGCAAGTCCCTATTCCGGAGCCTGTAGTATCAAAATTCCATTTTGATGCACATCATTCTCTTAGAAGCTCATTTTGGAGCTTGTGCCTCGAAAGACCCAGTTTTGGAGCATCAAAATCAATGTTTGGAGGCACAATAAGGTTTTCAAGATGCAAGTCCCGATTCTAGAGTCAAAAGCGTCAAAATCTGATTTTGGTGCACATCGTCCTCTTAGAACCTCATGTTGAAGCTTGTGCTTCGAAAGGCCCTAATTTTAGAGCATCAAAATCTATGTTTTGAGGCACAACAAGGTTTCAACATGCAAGCCCCGAACTAGAGCCAGTAGCATCAAAATTCAATTTTGATGCACATTGTGCTCTTAGAACCCTGTTTTAGAAATTGTGCCTCAAAAGTGCCAATTTTGGAGCATCAAAATTGATGTTTGGAGGCAAAACAAGGATTCAAGATGCAAATCCTAATTGTAGAGCTTGATAGCATCAAATTTGATTTTGACGCACATTGTGCTCTTAGAACTTTGTATTGGAGCATCGAAATTGGTGTTTGGAGGCACCACATGCTTTCAAGATGCAAGTCCCTATTCCGGAGCCTGTAGTGTCAAAACATGATTTTAATGCACATCGTGCTCTTAGAACCTCATTTCAGAGCGTGTGGACTCGAAAGCTCCAGTTTCAAAACATTAAAATCAATGTTTAAAGGCACAACAAGGTTTCAAGACACAAGTCCTGATTCTCAAGCTGACAGCGTCAAAACATGATTTTGACATAGTGTTCTTAGAACTTCATTTAGGAGGTTGTTCCTTAAAAGGTTCATTTTTGGAGCATAAAAAATAGTGTTTGGAGGCACAACAAGGTTTGAAGACACGAGTCCCAATTTCAGAGTGAGTAGTGTCAAACCACAATTTTGATGTACATCGTGCTCTTAGAACCTCATTTCGGAGCTTGTGGCTTGAAAGACCCAGTTTTAGAGCATCAAAATCAATGTCTGGAGGCAAAACAATGTTTCAAGATGCAAGTCCGGATTCTAGAGTCAATAGCGTCAAAATTTGATTTTGGCTCACATCATGCTCTTAGAACCTCATTTCGAAGCTTGTGCCTCGAAAGCCCCGTTTTCAGAGCATCAAAATTAGTGTTTTGAGGCACCATAAGGTTTCAAGATGCAAACCCCGATTATAAAGCCAGTACCATCAAAATTCAATTTTGATGCTCATTGTGCTATTAGAAAACTATTTTCCCAGTTTTGGAGCACCAAAATCGATGTTTGGAGGCACAACAAGGTTTCAAGATGCAACTCCTAATTGCGGAGCTGGTAGCGTCAAAATTTGATTTTGAAGCAGATCGTGTTCTAGGAACCTTGTTTTGGAGCTTATGCCTCAAAATCTTTTGTTTCAAAGCATCGAAATTGGTTTTTGGATGCAGAACAAGATGTGAAGACGCAAGTCCCTATGTGCGGCAAAATCAAATTTTGACGCTATTAACTCTAGAATCGTGACTTGCATCTTGAAACCTTGTTGTGCCTTAAAACATTGATTTTGATGCTCCAAAATTGGGTCTTTCGAGGCACAAGCTCGAAATGAGCTTCGAAGAGAATGATGTGCGTCAAAATAGAATTTTGACGATACAGTCTCCGGAATAGGGACTTGCTTCTTGAAACCTTGTTGTGCCTCAAAATCAGGCTTTCAAGCCACAAGCTCCGGAATGAGGTTCTAAGAGCTCAATGTACATCAAAATTGCGTTTTGAAGCTACCGACTCTGGAATTGGGACTTTGTGTCTTAAAACCTTGTTGTGCCTCCAAACACTAATTTTTATGCTCCAAAAATGAGGCTTTTGAGGCACAACCTCTGAAATGAGGTTCTAATAACACCATGTTTGTCAAAATTGTGTTTTGATGCTATCAGCTTGAGAATCGGGACTTGTGTCTTGAAACCTTGTTGTGCCTTTAAACAATGATTTTGATTATCTGAAACTGGAGCTTTTGAGCCATACGCTCCAAAACGAGGTTCTAAGAGCACGATGTGCATCAAAATCATGTTTTGGCACTATAGGCTCCGGAATAGGGAGGTGCATCTTGAAACCTTGTTGTGCCTCCAAACACAAAATTTGATGCTTCAAAATCAAAAATTTTGAGGCATAAGTTCCAAAAAAAGGTTCTAAGAGCACGATGTGTCTCAAAATCAAATTTTGATGCTACCGGCTCCAGAATCAAATGTGCATCAAAATTGAATTTTGATGCTTGCTCTAGAATCGGGGCTTGCATCTTGAAACCTTGTTGTGCCTAAAAACACTAATTTTGATGTTAGTCACAATCTTGTTTTGATGCTATCAGCTTGAGAATCGGGACTTGTCTCTTGGAACGTTGTGCCTTTAAACATTGATTTTGATGTTTTGAAACTGGAGCTTTTGAGCCACATGCTCCGAAACAAGGTTCTAAGGGCATGATGCGCATCAAAATCACGTTTTGACACTACAGGCTCTGGAATAGGGACTTTCATCTTGAAAGCTTGTTGTGTCTCCAAACTCCAATTTTGATGCTTTGAAACTGAAGATTTTGAGGCATAACCTCCAAAACAAGGTTCTAAGAGCACGATGTGTAGCAAAATCAAATTTTGACGCTACCGGCTCCATAATCAGTACTTGCATCTTGAAACCTTCTTGTGCCTCCAAACATCAATTTTGAGCTCCAAAACTGGGGCTTCTGATCCAAAATTCTAAAACAGGGTTCTAAGAAAACAATGTGCATCAAAATTGAGTTTTGATGCTACTAGCTCTATAATCGGGGCTTGCATCTTAAAACCTTGTTGTGCCTCAAAACACTGATTTTGATGCTCCAAACCAGGGCTTTCGAGGCACAAGCTTTGAAATGAGGTTATAAGAGCACGATGTGTGCCAAAATCAGATTTTGACGCTATTGGCTCTAGTATCGGAACTTGCATCTTGTGTCTTTAAGCATTGATTTTGATGCTCCAAAACTGGGTCTTTTGAGGCACAAGCTCTGAAATGAGCTTCGAAGAGAATGATGTGCGTCAAAATGGACTTTTGACGCTACAAAGTTCCGAAATAGGGAGTTGCTTCTTGAAACCTTGTTGTGCCTCAAAACATTGACTTTGATGTTCCAAAATCACGGCTTTCAAGGCACAAGCTCTGAAATGAGGTTCTAAGAGCATGACATACATAAGAATTGTGTTTCGATGCTACCGACATTGGAATTGGGACTCGTGTCTTGAAACCTTATTGTGTCTCCAAACACTAATTTTTATTTTCCAAAAATGAGGTTCTAAGAACACCATGTTTGTCAAAATTGTGTTTTGACACTATCAACTTGAGAATCGAGACTTGTGTCTTGAAACCTCGTTGTGGCTTTAAACATTGATTTTGATGTTTTGAAACTGGAGCTTACAAGGAACACGCTCTGAAATGAGGTTCTAAGAGCACGATGTGCATCAAAATCATGTTTTGACACTATAGCTTCCGGAATAGGGACTTGCGTCTTGAAAGCTTGTTGTTTGTCCGAACACCAATTTCGATGCTTTGAAACCGAAGATTTTGAGGCATAATCTCCAAAAGAAGGTTCTAAGAGTATGATTTGCATCAAAATCGAATTTTGACATTACCACCTCTAGAATCAGGACTTGCATCTAGAAACCTTGTTGTGCCTCCAAACATCAATTTTGATGCTCCAAAATTGGGGCTTTTAAGGCACAATTTCTAAAACAAAGTTCTAAGAGCACAATGTGCATCGAATTTGAATTTTGATGCTACTGGCTCTAGAATCGGGGCTTGAATCTTGAAACCTTGTTGTGCCTCAAAAAACAGATTTTGATGCTTCGAAACTGACGCTTTCGAGGCACAAGCTTCGATATGAGGTTCTAAGAGCACAATGTGTGCCAAAATTAGATTTTGACGCTATTGACTCTAGAATCAGGACTTGCATCTTGAAACCTTGTTCTGCCTCCAAACATTGATTTTGGTGTTCCAAAATCAGGGCTTTGAAGGCACAAGCTCCGAAATGAGGTTCTAAGACCACGATGTACATCAAAATTATGTCTTGAAACCTTGTTGTGTCAAAATTGTGTTTTCACGCTATCAGCTTGAGAATTGGGACTTGTGTCTTGAAACCTTGTTGTGGCTTTAAACATTTATTTTGATGTTTTGAAACTGTACTATTCGGGAGCCTGTACTATCAAAATTGGTGTTTGGAGGTTTTAAGAGCACAATGTGTATCAAAATCACGTTTTGATAGTACAGGCTCCCGAATAGGGACTTTTGTCTTGAAAGCTTATTGTGCCTCCAAACACCAATTTTGATGCTTTCAAACTGAAGATTTTGAGGCATAAGCTCCAAAATAGTTCTGAGGCAGAATTTTGAGGCATAAGCTTCAAAACTAGGGCTTTTGAGGCACAATTTTTAAAACAGGGTTCAGCACAATATCTTGAAACCTAGTTGTTCCTCCAAACATTGATTTTGATGCTCCAAAACTGGGTCTTTTGAGGGACAAGGTCCAAAATGAATTTCTAACAGAATGATGTGCATCAAAATGTAATTTTGACGCTATAGGCTCCGGAATAGGGACTTGCTTCTTGAAACCTTGTTGTACCTCAAAACATTGATTTTGATCTTCCAAAATGAGGGCTTTCAAGGCACAAGCTCTGAAATGAGGTTCTAACAGCATGATATACATCAAAATTTTGTTTTGACGCTACCGACTTTGGAATTGGGACTTGTGTCTTGAAACCTCTATGTGCCTACAGACACTAATTTTTATGCTCCAAAAACAAGGCTTTCAAGGCACAAGCTCTGAAATGAGGTTCTAAGAGCACGATATACATCAAAATTTTGTTTTGACGCTACCGACTTTGGAATCGGGACTTGTGTCTTGAAACCTTGTTGTGCCTCCAAACATCGGTTTTGAAGCTCCAAAACTAGGGCTTTTAAGGCATAATTTCTAAAATAGGGTTCTAAAAGCACAATGTGCATCAAAATTGAATATTGATGCTACTAGTTTTAGAATCGAGGCTTGCATCTTGAAACCTTATTGTGCCTCAAAACACTGATTTTAACGCCAAAATCAGATTTTAACGCTATTGACTCTAGAATCGGGACTTGCATCTTTAAACCTTGATGTGCCTCCAAACATTGATTTTGATGATCCAAAACTGGGTCTTTCGAGGCACAAGCTTAGAAATGAGCTTCAAAGAGAATGTTGTGTGTCAAAATTCCATTTTGACGCTACACGCTTTAGAATACGTAGACTTGCTTCTTGAAACCTTCGTTGTGCCTCTAAACACTGATTTTGATGTTCCAAAATGAGGGCTTTCAAGGCACAAGCACCGAAATGAGGTTCTAAGAGCACAATGTGCATCAAAATCATATTTTGACACTACAGTCTCCGAAATAGGGACTTGCATCTTGAAAGCTTGTTGTGCCTCCACACACCAATTTTGATGCTTGGAAACCAAAGACTTTGAGGCATAAGTTCCAAAATAAGGTTGCAAGAGCATGATGTGTGTAAAATCCAATTTTGACGCTACCATCTTCACAATCACGACATGCATCTTGAAACCTTGTTGTGGCTCCAAAGATCGATTTTGATGCTCCAAAATTGGGGTTTTGAGGCACAATTTCTAAAACCGGGTTCTAAGAGCACAATGGGCTCTAGAATCAGGGCTTGCATCTTGAAACCTTGTTGTGCCTCAAAGCACTGATTTTGATGCTCTGAAACTGGGGCTTTTTAGGCACAAGCTTCGTAATGAGGTTCTAAGTGCACGATGTGCGCCAAAATCAGATATTGATGCTATTGACTCTAGAATCGGGACTTACATCTTGAAACCTTGTTGTGCCTCCAAACATTCATTTTTGACGTTCCAAAATCAAGGCTTTCAAGGCACAAGCTCTGAAATGAGGTTCTAAGAGCATGATGTACATCAAAATTGCATTTGGACGCTACCGACTCTGGAATAAAGACTTGTGTCTTGAAACCTTGTTGTGCCTCCAAACACTAATTTTTATGCTCCAAAAATGAGGCTTTTGAGGCACGACCTCCGAAATGAGGTTGTAAAAACACCATGTTTGTAAAAATCGTCTTTTGACGCTATCAGCTTGAGAATTGGGACTTGTGTCTTAAAACCTTGTTGTGCCTTTACACATTGATTTTGATGTTTTGAAACTGGAGCTTTCGAGCCACACGTTCCAAAATGAGGTTCTAAGAGCATGATGTGCATCAAAATCGTGTTTTGACACTACAGGCTCCGGAATAGGGACTTGCATCTTGAAAGCTTGTTGTGCCTCCAAACACCAATTCTGATGCTTTGAAATTGAAGATTTTGAGGCATAAGTTCCAAAACAAGGTTCTAAGAGCGTGATGTGCGTCAAAATCAAATTTTGACACTACCGTATCCAAAATCAGGACTTGCATCTTGAAACCTTGTTGTGCCTCCAAACATCGATTTTGATGCTCCAAAACTTGGGCTTTTGACGCACAATTTCTAAAACACGGTTTGAAGAGCACAATGTGCATCAAAATTGAATTTTGATGCTACTGGCTCTAGAATCGGGCTTGCATTTTGGAACCTTATTGTGCCTCTAAACACTGGTTTTGATGCTCCGAAACTGGGGCTTGTGAGGCACAAGCTTCGAAATGAGGTTCTAAGAGCACATTGTGCGCCAAAATCAGATTTTCACGCTATTGACTCTAGAATCAGGACTTGCATTTTGAAATCTTGTTGTGCCTCCAAAGATTGATTTTGATGCTCCAAAACTGGGTCTTTCAAGGCACAAGCTCTGAAATGAGCTTCGAAGAGAATGATGTGCATCAAAATGGAATTTTGATGCTACATGCTCTGGAATAGGGACTTGTTTCTTTAAACCTTGTTGTGCCCCAAAACATTGATTTTGATGTTCCAAAATCAGTGCTTTCAAGGCACAAGCTTTGAAATGAGGTTCTAAGAGCACGATGTACATGAAAATTGCGTTTTGATGCTACCGACTCTGGAATTGGGACTTGTGTCTTGAAACCTTATTGTGCTTCGAAACACTAATTTTTATGCTCCAAAAATGAGGCTTTTAAGGCATAACCTCCGAAATGAGGTTCTAAGAACACCATGTTTCTCAAAATTGTGTTTTGACGCTATCAGTTTGAGAATCGTGACTTGTGTCTTAAAACCTAGTTGTGCCTTTAAACATTGATTTGTATGTTTTGAAATTGGAGATTTTGAGCTACACAGTCCGAAGCGAGGTTCTAGGAGCACGTTGTTCATCAAAATCACGTTTTGACACTATGGTCTCTGGAATAGGGAATTGCGTCTTGAAAGCTTGTTTTGCCTCCAAACACCAATTTTGATGCTTCGAAACTGAAGATTTTGAGGCATAAGCTCCAAAACAAGGTTCTAAGAGCACGATGTGCATCAAAATCAAATTTTGACGCTAACGACTCCAGAATCAGGACTTGCATCTTGAAACCTTGTTGTGCCTTTGATTTTGATGTTTTGAAACTGGAGCTTTTGAGCTATACGCTCCGAAATGAGGTTCTAAGAGCATGATGTGCATACAAATCACGTTTTGACACTATGGGCTCGGAATAGGGAATTACGTCTTGAAAGCTTGTTGTGCCTCCAAACGCTAATTTTGATGCTCCGAAACTGAGGCCTTTGAGGCACAAGCTTCGAAATGAGGTTCTAAGAGCACGATGTGCGCAAAAATCAGATTTTGACGCTATTGATTCTAGAATTGGGACTTGCATGTTGAAACCTTGTTGTGCCTCCAAAACTGGGTCTTTCGAGGCACAACTTCCGAAATAAGTTTCTAAGAGAATGATGTGTGTCAAAATGAAATTTTGACGCTACAAGATCTTCTAGAAATACATCAAAATTGCATTTTCACGCTACTGACTCTGGACTTGGGACTTCTGTCTTGAAACCTTGTTGTGCCACACACTAATTTTTATGCTCCAAAAATCAGGCTTTTGAGGCACGAGATCCGAAATGAGGTTCTAAGAACACCATGTTTGTCAAAATCGTGTTTTGACGCTATCAGCTTGAGAATCAGGACTTGTGTCTTGAAACCTTGTTGTGCCTTTAAACATTGATTTTGATGTTTTGAAATTGCAAATTTCAAGCCAAATGCTTTGAAACAAGGTTCTAAGAGCACGATGTGCATCAAAATCAAAAGTGGGGCTTTTGAGTTACAATGTCTAAAACAGGGTTCTAAGAGCGCAATGTGCATCAAAATTGAATTTTGATGCTACTGGCTCTAGAATCGAGGCTTGCATCTTGAAATCTTGTTGTGCATCAAACCACTGATTTTGATGCTCCGAAACTAGGTCTTTCGAGGCACAAGCTTCAAAATGAGGTTCTAAGGCGCAAAATCAGATTTTGACACTATTCACTCTAGAATCAAGGCTTGCATTTTGAAACCTTGTTGTGCCTCCAAACATTGATTTTGAAGCTACAAAACTGGGTCTTTGAAGGCACAAGCTCCAAAATGAGCTTCTAAGAGAATGATGTGCATCAAAATGAAATTTTGACACTACAGGCTCCAGAATAGGGACTTACTTCTTGAAACCTTGTTGTGCCTTAAAACATTTATTTTCATCTTCCAAAATCAGGGCTTTCAAGGCACAAGCTCCGAATTGAGGTTCTAAGAGCACGATCTACATCAAAATTGCATTTTGACGCTACCTACTCTAGAATTGGGAATTGTGTCTCGAAACCTTGTTGTGCCTCCAAACACTAATTTTTATGCTCCAAAAATGAGGCTTTTGAGGCACAACCTAAGAAATGAGGTTCTAAGAACACCATGTTTGTCAAAATAGTGTTTTGACACAATCAGCTTGAGACTCGAGACTTGTGTCTTGAAACCTTGTTGTGCCTTTAAACATTGATTTTGATGTTTTAAAACTGGAGCTTTCGAGCCACATGCTCCAAAACGAGGTTCTAAGAGCACGATGTGCATCAAAATCATGTTTTGACACTACAGGCTCTGGAATAGGGACTTGCATCTTGAAAGCTTGTTATGCCTCCAAACACCAATTTTGATGCTTCGAAACTGAAGATTTTGAGGCATAAGCTCCAAAACAAGGTTCTAAGAGCGCGATATGCGTCAAAAGCAAATTTTGATGCTACCAGCTCCAGAATCAGGACTTGCATCTTCAAACCTTGTTGTGTCTCCAAACATCAATTTTGATGATCCAAAACTGTTGCTTTTGAGACACAATTTCTGAAACAGGTTTCTTCTAAGAGCACGATGTGCATCAAAATTGAATTTTGATGCTACTGGCTCTAGAATCGGGGCTTGCATCTTGAAACCTTGTTGTGCCTCAAAACACTGATTTTGATGCTCCAAAACCGGGGCTTTCAAGGCACAAGCTTCGAAATGAGGTTCTAAGAGCACAATATGCACAAAAATACTATGTTGACGCTATTGACTCTAGAATTGGGACTTGCATCTTGAAACCTTGTTGTGCCTCCAAACATTGATTTTTCTGCTCCAAAATTGGGTCTTTCAAGGCACAAGCTCCGAAATGAGCTTCTAAGAGAATGATGTGCATCAAAATTCCATTTTAACGCTACAGGCTCCGTAATAGGGAATTGCTTCTTGAAACCTTGTTGTCCCTAAAAACGTTGATTTTGATGTTCCAAAATCAGGGCTTTCAAGGCACAAGCTGCGAAATGAGGTTCTAAGAGCACGATGTACATCAAAATTGTGTTTTGACGCTACCAACTCTGGAATTGGGACTTGTGTCTTGAAACCTTTTTGTGGCTACAAACACTAATTTTTATGCTCCAAAAATGAGGCTTTTGAGACACAACCTTCGAAATGAGGTTCTAAAAACCCGATGTTTGTCAAAATCATGTTTTGACGCTATCAGCTTGAGAATCGGGACTTTTGTCTCGAAACCTTGTTTTGCCTTTAAACATTGATTTTGATGTTTTGAAACTGGAGATTTTGAGTGACACGCTCCGAAATGAGGTTCTAACAGTACGATGTCCATCAAAATCACGTTTTGACACGACAGACTCCATAATAGGTACTTACGACTTGAAAGCTTGTTGTGCCTCCAAACACCAATTTTGATGCTTTGAAACCGAAGATTTTTAGGCATAAGCTCCAAAACTAAGGTTCCAAGTGGACAATGTGCCTCAAAATCAAATTTTGATGCTATCGGCTCCACAATCAGGACTTGCATCAAGAAACCTTGTTGTGCCTCCAAAAATCGATTTTGGTCATCCAAAACTGGAGTTTTTGAGGTACAATTTCTAAAACAGTGTTCTAAGAGCACAATGTGCATCAAAATTGAATTTTGATTCTACTGGCCCTTGAATCGGGGCTTGCATCTTGAAACCTTCTTGTGCCTCCAAACATCGATTTTGATGCTCCAAAACTGGGGCTTTTTAGGCACAATTTCTAAAACAAGGTTCTAAGAGGACAATGTGCATCAAAATTGAATTTTGATGCTACTGGCTCTAAAATGGGGGCTTGCATCTTGAAACCTTGTTGAGCCTCAAAACATGAGCTATTGAGGCACAATTTCTAAAACAGGGTTTTAAGAGCACAATGTGCATCAAAATTGAATTTTGATGCCACTGGCTCTAGAATCGGGATTTGCGTCTTGATCCTTTGTTGTGCCTCAAAACACTCATTTTGATGCTTCGAAACCGGGGCTTTCGAGGCGCAAGCTTCGAAATGAGGTTCTAAGAGCACGATGTGCGCCAAAATCAGATTTTGACTCTATTGACTTTAGAATCAGGACTTTTATCTTGAAACCCTGTTGTGCCTCCAAACATTGATTTTGATGCTCCAAAATGAGCTTCTAAGAGAATGATGTGCGTCAAAATGGAATTTTGACGCTACAGGCTCCAGAATATGGACTTGCTTCTTGAAACCTTGTTGTGCCTCAAAACGTTGATTTTGATGTTCCAAAATCAGGGCTTTGAAGGCACAAGCTTCAAAATGATGTTCTACGAGCACAATGTACATCAAAGATGCATTTTGACGCTACCGACTCTGGAATTTGGATTTGCGTCTTCAAAGCTTGTTGTGCCTCCAAACACCAATTTTGATTCTTCAAAACCAAAGATTTTGAGGCATAAGCTCCAAAACAAGGTTCTAAGAGCACGATGTGCCGCAAAATCAAATTTTGACGCTGTCGGCTCCAGAATCAGGACTTGCATCTTCAAACCTTGTTGTGCCTCCAAACATCAATTTTGATGCTCCAAAGTTGGGGCTTTTGAGGCACAATTTCTAAAATATGGTTCTAATAGCACAATGTGCATCAAAATTGAATTTTGATGCTACTAGCTCTAGAAATGGACTTGCATCTTGAAACCTTGTTGTGCCTCAAAACACAAATTTGGATGCTTCAAAACTCGGGCTTTTGAGGTACAAGTTTTGAAATGAGGTTCTAAGAGCACGATGTACGCCCAAATCAAATTTTGACGCTATTGACTCTAGAATCGGGACTTGCACCAAAATCAGATTTTCACGCTATTGACTCTAGAATTGAAACTTATATCTACAAACGTTGTTGTGCCTCCACACATTTATTTTGATGCTCCAAAACTGGGTCTTTCGAAACACAAGCTCTGAAATGAGCTTCTAAGAGAATGATGTTCGTCAAAATTGAATTTTGATGCTACAGGCTCCGGAATAGGGACTTGCTTCTTGAAACCTTATTGTGCCTGAAAACATTAATTTTGATGTTCCAAAATTAGGGCTTTCAAGGCACGAGCTCCAAAATGAGGTTCTAAGACCAAGATGAATATCAAAACCTTATTGTGCCTAAAAACATTAATTTTTATGCTCCAAAAATGAGGCTTTTGAGGCACAAACTCCAAAATGAGGTTCTAAGAACACCATGTTTGTCAAAATTGTGTTTTGACGCTATCAGCTTCAGAATCGGGACTTGTGTCTTGAAACCTCAAGCCTTTGAACATTGATTTTGATGTTTTGAAACTGGAGCTATCAAGCCACACGCTCTGAAATGAGGTTCTAAGAGCACGATGTGTATCAAAATCATGTTTTGACACTACAGGCTCTGGAATAGGGACTTGCATCTTGAAAGTATGTTGTGCATCCAAACACCAATTTTGATACTTTGAAACCAAATATTTTGAGGCATAAGCTCGAAAACAAGGTTCTAAGAGCATGATGTGCGTCAAAGTCAAATTTTGACGCTATGGGCTCCAGAATCAGGACTTGCATCTTGAATCCTTGTTTTCCCTCCAAAGATTGATTTTGATGCTCCAAAACTGGGGCTTTTGAGGCACAATTTCTAAAACAGGGTTCTAAGAGCACAATGTGCATCAAAATTGAATTTTGATGCTACTGGCTCTAAATTCGGGGTTTGCATGTTGAAACCTTGTTGTGCCTCAAAACACTGATTTTGATGCTCCAAAACTGGGTCTTTCGAGGCACAAGCTCCGAAATGAGCTTCTAAAGAGTGATGTGCATCAAAATGGAATTTTGACGCTACAAGCTCCAGAATAGGGACTTGCTTCTTGAAACCTTGTTGTGCCTCCAAACATTGATTTTCATGCTCCAAAACTGGGTCTTTCGAGGCACAAGCTCCGAAATGAGCTTCTAAAGAATGATGTGCATCAAAATGGAATTTTGACGCTACAAGCTCCAGAATAGGGACTTGCTTCTTGAAACCTTGTTGTGCCTCAAAACATTGATTTTGATGTACCAAAATCAGGGCTTTCAAGGCACAAGCTCTGAAATGAGGTTCTAAGAGCACGATTACATCAAAATTGTATTTTGATGCTACCGACTCTCGAATTGAGACTTGTGTCTTGAAACCTTGTTCTGCACCCAAGCACTAATTTTTATGCTCCAAAAATGAGGCTTTTGTCCGATGACCTCCGAAATGAGGTTCTAAGAACACCATGTTTGTCAAAATCGTGTTTTGACGCTATTAGCTTGAGAATCGGAACTTGTGTCTAGAAACCTTATTGTGCCTTTAAACATTGATTTTGATGTTCCGAAACCGTAGCTTTCAAGCCACACGCTTCAAAACGAGGTTCTAAGAGCACGATGTGCATCAAAATCATGTTTTGACACTACAGGCTCCGGAACAGGGTGTTGCATCTTGAAAGCTTGTTGTGCCTCCAAACACCAATTTTGATGCATAAGCTCCAAAACATGGTTCTCTGAGCACGATGTGCGTTAAAATCAAATTTTAACGCTACCGGCTCCAGAATCAGGACTTGCATCTTGAAACCTTGTTGTGGCTCCAAACATCGATTTTGATGCTCCAAAGCTGGGGCTTTTGATGCACATTTTCTAAACTAGGGTTCTAAGAGAACAATGTGCATCAAAATTGAATTTTGATGCTATTGGCTCTAGAATCGGGGCTTGGATCTTGAAACCTTGTTATGCCTCAAAACACTGATTTTGATGCTCCAAAACTGGGGCTTTCGAGGCACAAGCTTCGAAATGAGGTTCTAAGAGCATGATGTGTGCCAAACTCAGATTTTAATGCTATTGACTCTAGAATCGAGACTTGCATCTTGAAACCTTGTTGTGCCTCTAAACATTGATTTTGATGCTCCAAAACTGGATCTTTCAAGGCACAAGCTCCGAAATGAGCTTTTAAGAGAATGATGTGCGTCAAAATAGAATTTTGATGCTACAAGCTCTAGAATAGGGTCTTGCTTCTTGAAACCTTGTTGTGCCTCAAAACATTATTTTTGATGTTCCAAAATCAGGACTTTCAAGGCAGAAGCTCCGAAATGAGGTTCTAAGAGCACGATGTACATCAAGATTGCATTTCGACGCTACCTACTCTAGAATTGGGACTTGTGTCTCGAAACCTTGTTGTGCCTCCAAACACTAATTTTTATGCTCCAAAAATGAGGCTTTTGAGGCACAACCTCCAAAATGATGTTCTAAGAATACCATGTTTGTCAAAATCATGTTTTTATGCTATCATCTTGAGAATCAAGACTTGTGTCTTGAAACCTTTTTGTGCCTTTCAATATTGATTTTGATGTTTTGAAATTGGAGCTTTCGAGCCACACGCTCCGAAACGAGGTTATAAGAGAATGATGTGCATCAAAATCATGTTTTGAAACTACAAGCTCGAGAATAAGGACTTGCCTCTTGAAAGCTTGTTGTGGCTCCAAACACCAATTTCGATGCTTCGAAAGCAAAGACTTTGAGGTATAAGCTCCAAAACAAGGTTCTAAGAGTGCGATGTGCATCAAAATCAAATTTTGATGCTACTGGCTCTAGAATCGAGGCTTGCATCTTGAAAACTTGTTGTGCCTCAAAACACTGATTTTGATGCTTCGAAATCAAGGCTTTCGAGGCACAAGCTTCAAAATGAAGTTCTAAGAGCATTACGTGCGCTAAAATCAAATTTTGATGCTATTGACTCTAGAATCGTGACTTGCATCTTGAAACCTTGTTGTGCCTCTAAACATTGATTTTGATACTCCAAAACAGGGTCTTTCGAGGCACAAGCTCCGAAATGAGCTTCTAAGAGAATGATGTCCGTCGAAATCAAATTTTGACGCTACCAGCTCTAGAATCAGGACTTTCATCTTGAAACCTTGTTGTGCCTTCAAACATCGATTTTGATGCTCCAAAATTGGGGCTTTTGAGGCACAATTTCTAAACTAGGGTTCTAAGAGCACAATGTGCATCAAAATTGAATTTTGATGCTACTGGCTCTAGAATTGGGGCTTGCATCTTGAAACCTTTTTATGCCTCAAAACACTGCTTTTGATGCTCTGAAAACGGGGATTTAGAGGCACAAGCTCCGAAATGAGGTTCTAAGAGTACGATGTGCGGCAAAATTATATATTGACGCTTTTGACTCTAGAATCGGGACTTGTATCTCTAAACCCTGTTGTGACTCCAAACATTGATTTTGATGCTCCAATACTGGGTCTTTCGAGGCACAAGCTCTGAAATGAGCTTCTGAGATAATGATATGCATCAAAATGGAATTTTGATGCTACACACTCCAGAAGGGCGACTTGCTTCTTGAAACCTTGTTGTGCCTTAAAATATTGATTTTGATGTTCCAAAATTAGGGCTTTCAAGGCACAAGCTCCGAAATGAGGTTCTAAGAGCACGATGTTCATCAAAATTGCATTTTGAAGGTACCGACTCTGGAATTGGGACTCGTATCTTGAAGCCTCTTTGTGCCTCCATACACTAATTTTTATGCTCCAAAAAGGAGGCTTTTGAGGCACGACCTCCGAAATGAGATTCTAAGAATACCATCTTTATCAAAATTTAGTTTTGATGCCATCAGCTTGAGAATAGAGACTTGTGTCTTAAAACCTTGTTGTGCCATTAAACATTGATTTTGATGTTTTTAAACTAGAGCTTTCGAGCCACACGCTCCAGAACGAGGTTCTAAGAGCACGCACTATGTGCATCAAAATCACATTTTGACACTATAGGCTCTGGAATATGGACTTGAGTCTTGAAAGCTTGTCGTGCTTCCAAACACCAATTTCAATGCTTCAAAACTGAGGTTCTAAGATTTTGATGCTTCAAAATTTGGACGCTACCAGCTCCAGAATCAAGGCTTGCATCTTGAAACCTTGTTATGCCTCCAAACATAAGTTTTGAAGCTCCAAAACTGGTTTTAATGCTCTAAAACTAGGGCATTTGAGGCAAAATTTCTAAAACAGGGTTCTAAGAGCACAATGTGCATCAGAACTAAATTTTGATGATACTGGCTGTAGAATCAGGGCTTGCATCTTGAAACCTTGTTGTGCCTCAAAACACTGACTTTAACACCAAAATCAGATTTTAAAGCTATTGACTCTGAGAGCACGATGTTTTGAAACTGGAGTTTTTGCGCTAAACGCTTCGAAACGAGGTTCTAAGAGCGATGTTCATCAAAATCATGTTTTGACACTATGGGCTTCGGAATAGGGAATTGCATCTTGAAAGCTTGTTGTGCCTCCAAACACTAATTTTGATGCTCCAAAATCGAGGTTTTCGAGGCACAAGCTTCGAAATGAGGTTCTAAGAGGACGATGTGCACCAAAATCAGATTTTGACTCTATTGATTCTAGAATCGGGACTTACATCTTGAAACCTTGTTGTGCCTCCAAACATTTATTTTGATGCTCCAAAACTGGGTCTTTCGAGGGACAAGTTCTGAAATAAGCTTCTAAGAGAATGATGTGCATTAAAATGGAATTTTGACGCTACAACCTCATAAATATGGACTTGCTTTTTGAAACCTTGTTGTGCCTCAATACATTATTTTTGACGTTCCAAAATCAGGGCTTTAAAGGCACAGGCTCCAAAATGAGGTTCTAACAGCATGATGTACATCAAAATTACGTTTTGACGCTACTGACTCTAAACTTGGGACTTCTGTCTTGAAACCTTGTTGCGCCACACTAATTTTTATGCTCCAAAAATGAGGCTTTTGAGGCACGACATCCGAAATGAGGTTCTAAGAACACCATGTTTGTCAAAATCGTGTTTTGACGCTATCAGCTTGAGAATCAGGGCTTCTAAGAGAAAGATGTGCGTCAAAATGGAATTTTGACGCTACAAGCTCTGGAATAGGGACTTGCTTCTTGAAACCTTGTTGTGCCTCAAAACATTGATTTTGATGTTCCTCTGAAATGAAGTTCTACGAGCACGATATACATCAAAATTGCTTTTTGACGCTACCGACTCTCGAATTGGGATTTGCGTCTTGAAAGCTTGTTGTGCCTCCAAACACCAATTTTGATTCTTCAAAACCAAAGATTTTGAGGCATAAGCTCCAAAACAATGTAAGAGCACGATGTGTGGCAAAATCTAATTTTGATGCTACCGGCTCCAAAATCAGGACTTGCATCTTGAAACCTTGTTATGCCTCCAAACATCGGTTTTGAAGCTCCAAAACTGGTTTTGATGCTCCAAAACTAGGGCATTTGAGGCAAAATTTCTAAAACAGGGTTCTAAGAGCACAATGTGCATCAAAACTAAATTTTGATGATACTGGCTGTAGAATCAGGGCTTGCATCTTGAAACCTTGTTGTGCATCCAAACACTGACTTTAACACCAAAATCAGATTTTAAAGCTATTGACTCTAAGAGCACGATGTGCGCCAAAATCATATTTTAATGCTATTGACTCTAGAATCAGGACTTGCATCTTGAAAGCTTGTTGTGCTTCGAAACATTGATTTTGATGGTCCAAAACTGGGTCTGTCGAGGCACAAGCTCCAAAATGAGCTTCTAAGAGAATGTTGTGCATCAAAATTCTATTTTGACGCTATAGGCTTCAAAATAGGGACTTTCTTCTTGAAACCTTGTTGTGCCTCCAAACAATGATTTTGATTTTCCAAAATCAGGGCTTTCAAGGCACAAGCTCCAAAATGAGTTTCTAAGAGCATGATGTACATCAAAATTGCGTTTTGACACTATGGACTCTGGAATTGGGACTTGTGTCTTCAAACATTGTTGTGCCTCCAAAGACTAATTTTTTATACTCCAAAAATGTGGCTTTTGAGGCACAACCTCCGAAATAAAGTTCTAAGAATAGCATGTTTCTCAAAATCGTGTTTTCACGCTATCAGCTTGAGAATCGGGACTTGTGTCTTGAAACATTGTTTTGCCTTTAAACATTAATTTTGATGTTTTGAAACTGGAGCTTTCGAGCCACATGCTCCGAAACGAGGTTCTAAGAGTACAATGTGCATCAAAATCATGTTTTGACACTACAGTCTCCGAAATAGGGACTTGCATCTTGAAAGCTTGTTGTGCCTCCAAACACCAATTTTGATACTTTTAAACGTTGTTGTTTCTCCAAAGGTCAATTTTCATGCTCCAAAACTGGGGCTTTTGAGGCACAATTTCTAAAACAGGGTTCTAAGAGCACAATGTGCATCAAAATTGCTACTAACGCTAGAATCTGGGCTTGCATCTTGAAACCTTGTTGTGCCTCAAAGCATTGATTTTGATGCTCTGAAACTGGGGCTTTCGAGGCACAAGCTTTGTATTGAGGTTCTAAGAACACAATGTGTACCAAAATCAGATATTGACGCTATTGACTCTAGAATCGGGACTTGCATCCTGAAACCTTGTTGTGTCTCCAAACATTGATTTTGATGCTCCAAAACTAGGTCTTTCAAGGCACAAGCTCCGAAATGAGCTTCTAAGAGAATGATGTGCATCAAAATAGAATACCTTCTTGTGCATCCAAACATTGATTTTGATGCTCCAAAACTGGGTCTTTCGAGGCACAAGCTCCGAAATGAGCTTCTAAGAGAATGATGTGCATCAAAATAGATTTTTTACGCTATAGGCTCTTTAAGGGCTTTCAAGGCACAAGCTCCGAAACCTTGTTATGCCTTTAAACATTGATTTTGATATTTTGAAACTGGAGCTTTCGAGCCACATGATGTGCATCAAAACCAGGGCTTTCAAAGAACAAGCTCGAAATAAGGGTCTAAGAGCACGATGTGCGCCAAAATCAGATTTTGATGCTATTGACTTTAGAATCGGAACTTGCATCTTGAATCATTGTTTTGCCTCCAAACATTGATTTTGATGCTCCGAAATGAGCTTCTAAGAGAATGATGTGCATCTATACGCTAAAGAATAGAGACATGCTTCTGGAAACCTTGTTGTGCCCCAAAACACTGATTTTGATTATTCAAAATCGGGGCTTTCGATGCACAAGCTCCACAAATGAGGTTCTAAGACCACGATGTGCCTCAAAATCACGTTTTGACGCGCTACCAGCTCTAAAATCGTGACTTGCGTCTTGCAACCCTCTACCTCCAAAGACCAATTTTGATGCTCCTAAATCGGGGCTTTCGAGGCACAAGCTCCTAAATAAGGTTCTAAGAGCACAATGTGCTTCAAAATCACATTTTGACACTACCGGCTTTGGAATCGGGACTTTCATCTTGAAACCTTTTTGTGCCTCGAAATACCAATTTTGATGCTCTGAAACCGGGGCGTTCAAGGTGCAAACTTCGAAACAAGGTTCTAAGACAACGATCTGCATCAAAATTGATTTTTGATGCTACCAAAATAGGAATCGGGACTTGCATCTTGAAACCTTGTTCTACCTCCAAACATTGATTTAGATGTTCCAAAATCAGGGCTTTCAAGGCACAAGCTCCGAATTGAGGTTCTAAGAGCACAATGTACATCAAAATATAATTTTGATGCTACCGACTCTGGAATTGGGACTTGTGTCTTGAAACCTTGTTGTGCCTCCAATCACTAATTTTTATGCTCCAAAAATGAGGCTTTTGAGGCACAACCTCTGAAATGAGGTTCTAAGAACACCATGTTTATGAAAATCGTGTTTTGATGCTATCAGCTTGAGAATCGGGACTTGTGTCTTGAAACCTTGTTGTGCCTTTAAACATTGATTTTGATGTTTTGAAACTGGAGCTTTCGAGCCACACGCTTCGAAACGAGGCTCTAAGAGCACGATGTGCATCAAAATCACGTTTTGACACTAGAGGCTCTGGAATAGGGACTTGCGTCTTGAAAGCTTGTTGTGCCTCCAAACACCAATTTTGATGCTTCGAAACCAAAGATTTTGAGGTATAAGCTCCAAAACAAGGTTCTAAGAGCACAATGTGCGTCAAAATCTAATGTTGATTCTACCGACTCCAGAATCAGGACTTGCATCTTGAAACCTTGTTGTGCCTCCAAACATCGATTTTGATGCTCCAAAACTATGGCGTTTGAGGTACAATTTCTAAACTAGGGTTCTAAGAGCACAATGTGCATCAAAATTGACTTTTGATGTTACGGGCTCTAGAATCGGGGCTTGCATCTTCAAACCTTGTTGTGCCTCAAAACACTGATTTTGATGCTCTGAAACTGGGGCTTTCAATGCACAAGCTCCGCAAACGAGGTTCTAAGAGCACGATGTGCGTCAAAATCATGTTTTGATGCGCTACCAGCTCCGAAATCGTGACTCATGTCTTGCAACCTTGTGCCTCCAAACACCAATTTTGATGCTCCCAAACCAGGACTTTCGAGGCAAAAGCTCCTAAATAAGGTTCTAGGAGCACAATGTGCTTCAAAATTGCATTTTGTTAATACTGGCTCTGGAATCGGCACTTGCGTCTTCAAACCTTGTTGTGCCTCGAAACACCATTTTGATGTTCCAAAACCAGGGCGTTCGAGGTGCAAGCTTTGAAACACGGTTCTAAGAGAATGATGTGCATCAAAATTGAATTTTGATGCTACCAGCACGAGAATCGGGACTTGCATCTTGAAACCTTGTTGTGCCTACAAACATTGATTTTGATGTTCCAAAATAAGGGCTTTCAAGGCACAGGCTCCAAAATGTCTTTCTAAGAGAACGATGTACATCAAAATTGCGTTTTGACGTTACCGACTCTGGAATTGGGACTTGTGTGTTTGAAACCTTGTTGTGCCTCCAAACACTAATTTTTATGCTCCAAAAATGAGGCTTTTGAAGCACAACCTTCGAAATGAGGTTCTAAGAACACCATGTTTGTCAAAATCATGTTTTGACGCTATCAGCTTGAGAATCGAGACTTGTGCCTTAAAACCTTATTGTGCCTTTAAACATTGATTTTGATGTTTTGAAATTGGAGCTTTCGAGCCACACGCTCCGAAACGATGTTCCAAAATCAGGGCTTTCAAGGCACAAGCTCCGAAATGAGGTTCTAAGAGCATGATGTACATCAAAATTGCGTTTTGATGCTACTGACTCTGGAATTGGGACTTGTGTCTTGAAACACTATTTTGCCTCAAAACACTAATTTTTATTCTCCAAAAATGCAGCTTTTGAAGGACAACCTCTGAAATGAGGATCTAAGAACACCATGTTTGTAAAAAATGTGTTTTGACGCTATCGGCTCCGTAATCAAGATTGTTGTGCCTCCAAAGATCGATTTTGATGCTCCAAACCTGGGGCTTTTGAGGCACAAATTTTAAAACACAGTTCTAAGAGCACAATGTGCATCAAAATTGAATTTTGATTGTACTGGCTCTATAATTGGGGCTTGCATCTTGGAACCTTGTTCTACCTCAAAACACTGATTTTGATGCTCTGAAACCGAGGCTTTCGAGGCACAAGCTTCGTAATGAGGTTCTAAGAGGACGATGTGCACCAAAATCAGATTTTGATGCTATTGACTCTAGAATCGGGACGTTCCAAAATCAGGGCTTTCAGGGCACAAGCTCTGAAATGAAGTTCTAAGAGCATGATCTACATCAAAATTGCGTTTTGATGCTAAGTACTCTGGAATAAGGAATTGTGTCTTGAAAAATTTATTGTTCCTCAAAACACTAATTTTTATGCTCCAAAAATGTGGCTTTTGAGGCACGACCTCCGAAATGAGGTTCTAAGAACACCATGTTTGTCAAAACCGTGTTTTGATGCTATCAGCTTCAGAATCGAGACTTGTGTCTTGAAACCTTGTTGTGCATTTAAATAATGATTTTGATGTTTTGCAACTGGAACTTTCGAGCCACACACTCAGAAACGAGGTTCTAAGAGCACAACGTGCATCAAAATCATGTTTTTACACTACAGGCTCTGGAATAGGGTCTTGCATCTTGAAAGATTGTTGTGCCTTCAAACACCAAATTTGATGCTTTGAGATCAAAGATTTTGAGGCATAAGCTCCAAAAAAAAGTTCTAAGAGCAAGATGTGCATCAAAATCAAATTTGGACTCTACCGGCTCCAAAATCAGGACTGGCATCTTGAAACCTTGTTGTGCCTCCAAACACCAATTTTGATGTTCCAAAATATGGGCTTTTGAGACACAATGTGCATCAAAATTGAATTTTGATGTTACTGGTTCTAGAATCCGGGCTTGCATCTTGAAACCTTCTTGTGCCTCAAAACATTGATTTTGATGCTCCGAAACGGGGGCTTTTGAGGCACAAGCTTCGAAATAAGGTTCTAAGAGCACGATGTGTGCCAAAATCAGATTTTAACACTATTGACTCAAGAATCGAGACTTGCATCTTGGAACTTTGTTGTGCCTCCAAACATTGATTTTGATGCTGCAAAACTGCGTCTTTCGAGGCACAAGCTCCGAAATGAGCTTCTAAGAGAATGATGTGCGTCAAAATGGACTTTTGACACTACAGGCTCTGGAATAGGGACTTGCTTCTTGAGACCTTGTTGTGCGTCCAAACACTAATTTTGATTTTCCAAAATCAGGGCTTTCAAGGCACAAGTTCCGAAATGAGGTTCTAAGAGCACGATGTACATCAAAATTGCATTTTGACACTTCCAACCCTGCAATTGGCACTTGTGTCTTGAATCCTTGTTGTTCCTTTAAACATTGATTTTTATGCTCCAAAATCACGGCTTTTGAGGCACAACCTCTGAAATGAGGTTCTAAGAACACCATATTTGTCAAAATCGTGTTTTGAACATTGCTTTTGATGTTTTGAAAATGGAGCTTTTGAGTCACACACTCTAAAACGAGGTTCTAAGAGTATGATGTGCATCAAAATTATATTTTGACACTACAGGATTTAGAATAGGGACTTGCGTCTTGAAAGGTTGTTGTGCCTCCAGAGACCAATTTTGATGCTTCAAAACCAAAGATTTTGAGGCATAAGCTCCAAAACAAGGTTCTAAGAGCACGATGTGCGTCAAACTCAAATTTTGATGCTACCAGCTCCATAATCAAGACTTGCATTTTGAAACTTTGTTTTGCCTCCAAACATCGATTTTGATGCTCCAAAACTGGGGCTTTTGAGGCACAATTTCTATAACAATGTTCTAAGAGCACAATGTGCATCAAAATTTAATTTGGATGCTACTGGCTTTAGAATCGGGGCTTGCATCTTGAAACCTTTTTATGCCTCAAAAAACTAATTTTGATGCTCTGAAACCGGGGCTTTCGAGGCAAAAGCTTCGAAATGAGGTTCTAAGAGCATGATGTGTGCCAAAATTAGATTTTGACACTATTGAATCTAGAATCGGGAGTTGCATCTTGAAACCTTGTTGTGACTCCAAACATTGATTTTGATGCTTCAAAACTGGGTCTTTTGAGGCACAAGCTCCAAAATGAGCTTCTAAGAGAATGAAGTGCGTCAAAATTGAATTTTGACGCTACAGGCTCTGGAATAGGGACATGCTTCTTGAAAGTTTGTAATGCCTCCAAACACCAATTTGTGTGCTTCGAAACTGAAGATTTTGAGGCATAAGCTCCAAAACAAGGTTCTAAGAGCATGATATGCATCAAAATCAAATTTTGACACTACCGGCTCCAGAATCAGGACTTGCATCTTGAAACCTTGTTGTGCCTCCAAACATCGAGTTTCATGCTCCAAAACTGGGGCTTTTGAGGCACAATTTCTAAAATAGGGTTCTAAGAGCACAATGTGCATCAAAATTGATGCTACTGGCTTTAGAATCGGGGCTTGCATCTTGAAACCTTGTTGTGCCTCAACACTAATTTTGATGCTCCGCAACTAGAGCTTTTGAGGCACAAGCTTTGAAATGAGGTTCTAAGAGCACGATGTGCTCCAAAATCAGATTTTAACGTTATTGACTCTAGAATCGGGACTTGCATCTTGAAACCTTATTGTGCCTCCAAACATTGATTTTCATGCTCAAAAACTAGGTCTTTTGAGGCACAAGCTTCGAAATGAGCTTCTAAGAGAATTATGTGCGTCAAAATGAAATTTTGATGCTACACGCTCTGGAATAGGGACTTGCTTCTTGACATGTTGTTGTGCCCCAAAACATTGATTTTGATGTTACAAAATCAAGGCTTGCAAGGCACAAGCTCTGAAATGAGGTTCTAAGAGCATGATGTACATCAAAATTGTATTTTGACGCTACAGACTCTAGAATTGGGACTTGTGTCGTGAAAACTTGTTGTGCCTCCAAACACTAACTTTTATGGTCCAAAATCATGGCTTTTGAGGCACAACCTCCGAAATTAGGTTCTAAGAACACCATATTTGTCGAAATTGTGTTTTGACGCTATCAGCTTGAGAATCGAGACTCGTGACTTGAAACCTTGTTGTGCCTTTGAACATTGCTTTTGATGTTTTGAAAATGAAGCTTTCGAGCCACACACTCTAAAACGAGGTTCTAAGAGTACGATGTGCATCAAAATCATATTTTGACACTACAGGCTGAATAGGGACTTGCATCTTGAAAGCTTGTTGTGCCTCCAGACACCAATTTTGATGCTTCAAAACCGAAGATTTTGAGGCATAAGCTCCAAAACAAGGTTCTAAGAGCACGATGTGCGTCAAACTCAAATTTTGATGCTACCCGCTCCATAATCAAGACTTGCATTTTGAAACCTTGTTTTGCATCCAAACATCAATTTTGATACTCCAAAACTGGGGCTTTTGAGGCACAATTTCTATAACAATGTTCTAAGAGCACAATGTGCATCAAAATTTAATTTGGATGCTACTGGCTTTAGAATCGGGGCTTGCATCGTGAAACCTTGTTATGCCTTAAAAAATTAATTTTGATGCTCTGAAACCGGGGCTTTTGAGGCACAAGCTTCGAAATGAGGTTCTAAGAGCACGATGTGCGCCAAAATTAGATTTTGACGCTATTGAATCTAGAATCGGGAGTTGCATCCTGAAACCTTGTTGTGACTCCAAACATTGATTTTGATGCTTCAAAACTAGGTCTTTTGAGGCACAAGCTCCAAAATGAGCATCTAAGAGAATGATGTGCGTCAAAATCAAATTTTGACGCTACAGGATCCGGAATAGTGACATGCTTCTTGAAAACTTGTTGTGCCTTAAAACATTGATTTTGATGTTCCAAAATCAGGGCTTTCAAGGCACAAGCTCTAAAATGAGGTTCTAAGAAACCTTGGTGTGCCTTTAAACATTGATTTTGATGTGGTTGAAACTTAAGCTTTTGAGCCATGCGCTCTAAAAAGAGTTTGTAAAGAGCATGATGTGCATTAAAATCACATTTTGACGCTACATGCTTTGGAATAGGGACTTGCGTCTTGAAAGTTTGTAATGCCTCCAAACACCAATTTTGATGCTTCGAAACCAAAGATTCTGAGGCATAAGCTCCAAAACAAGGTTCTAAGAGCATGATATGCGTCAAAATCAAATTTTGACGCTACCAGCTCCAGAATCAGGACTTGCATCTTGAAACCTTGTTGTGCCTCCAAACATCGATTTTCATGCTCCAAAATTGTGGCTTCTGAGGCACAATTTCTAAAATAGGTTTCTAAGAGCGCAATGTGCATCAAAATTGAATTTTGATGCTACGGACTCTAAAATCGATACTTGCATCTTGAAACCTTCTTATGCCTGCAAACATTGATTTCGATGCTCCAAAACTGGGTATTTCGAGGCACAAGCTCCGAAATGAGCTTCTAAGAGAATGATAAACGTCAAAATGAAATTTTGACACTACAGGCTCTGGAATAGGGACTTGCTTCTTGAAACCTTGTTGTGCCTCAAAACATTGATTTTGATATTCCAAAATCAGGGCTTTTAAGGTACAAGCTCTGAAATGACGTTCTAAGAAACCTTGTTTTTCATCAAAATTGCGTTTTCATGCGACCAACTCTAGAATTGGGACTCATTTCTTGGAACCTCTTTGAGCCTCCAAATGCTAATTTTTGTGCTCCAAAAATGAGGCTTTTGAGGCACGATGTCCGAAATGAGGTTGCAAGAACACCATGTTTGTCAAAATCATGTTTTGACGCGATGAGCTTGACAATCGAGACTTGTGTCTTGAATCCTTGGTGATCCTTGGTGTGCTTTCGAGCCACATGCTCCAAAATGAGGTTCTAAGAGCACGCAAGAAACCTTGTTGTGCCTAAAAAAACTGATTTTGATGCTTCGAAACCGGGGCTTATGAGGCACAAGCTTTCAAATGAAGTTCTAAGAGCACAATGTGTGCCAAAATCAGATTTTGATGCTATTGACTCTAGAATCAGGACTTGCATCTTGAAACCTTGTTCTGCCTCCAAACATTGATTTTGATGCTCCAAAATTAGGTCTTTTGAGGCACAAGCTCCGAAATGAGCTTCCAAGATAATCATGTGTCAAAATGAAATTTTGACGCTAAGGGCTCTGGAGTAGGGACTTGCTTCTTGAAACCTTGTTGTGCCTCAATAAATTGATTTTGATATTCCAAAATCAGGGCTTTGAAGGCACGAGCTCCAAAATGAGGTTCTAAGAGCACGATGTACATCAAAATTGCGTTTTTGACACTACCGACTCTGAAATTGGGACTCGTGTCTTGAAACCCTTGTTGTGCCTCCAAACACTAATTTTTATGCTCCAAAAATGAGGCTTTTGAGGCACAACTTCCGAAATGATTATCTAAGAACACCATGTTTGTCAAAATCGTGTTTTGATGCATCAAAATCACATTTTGACACTACATGCTCCGTAATAGGGACTTGCATCTTGAAAGTTTGTTGTGCCTCCAAACACGAATTTTGAATTGGGACTTGCTTCTTGAAACCTTGTTGTGCCTCAAAACATTGATTTTGATGTTCCAAAATCAGGGCTTTCAAGGCACAAGCTTCGAAATGAGGTTCTAAAAGCACGATATACATCAAAATTGTGCTTATGCTACCGACTCTGGAATTGTACTTGTGTCTTCAAACCTCTTTGTGCCTACAAACACTAATTTTTATGCTCCAAAAATGAGGCTTTTGAGGCATGACCTCTGAAATGAGGTTCTAAGAACACCATGTTTGTCAAAATCATGTTTTGACGCTATTAGCTTGAGAATCAGGACTTGTGTCTTGAAACCTTGTTTTCCCTTTAAACATTGATTTTAATGTTTTGAAATAGGGACTTGCGTCTTGAAAGCTTGTTGTGCCTCCAAACACCAATTTTGATGCTTTGAAACTAAAGATTTTGAGGCATAAGCTCCAAAACAAGGTTCTAAGAGCATGATGTGCGTCAAAATCAAATTTTGACGCTACCGGTTCCAGAATCAGGACTTGCATCTTGAAATCTTGTTGTGCCTCCAAACATCGATTTTGATGCTCCAAAATGGGCTTTTGAGGCACAATTTCTAAAACAAGGTTCTAAGGGTGCAATGTGTATCAAAATTGAATTTTAATGATACTGGCTCTAGAATCGAGGCTTGCATCTTGAAACCTCGTTGTACGTCAAACCATTGATTTTGATGCTCCGAAACTAGGGGTTTTGAGGCACAAGCTAATTCTAAAGGTGGTAGCGTCAAAATTTGATTTTGACGCACATCATGCTCATAGAACCTTCTTTTGGAGATAATGCCTCAAAATCGTCGGTTTCAAAGCATCAAACTTGGTGTTCGGACAGACGACAAGCTTTCAAGACGCAAGTCCCTATTCCGAAAGCTATAGTGACAAAACATGATTTTGATGCACATCGTGCTCTTAGAACTTCGTTTCGGAGTGTGTTCCTCGTAAGCTCCAGTTTCAAAACATCAAAATCAATGTTTAAAGCCACAATAAGGTTTCAAGACAGAAGTCCCAATTCTCAAGTTGATGGTGTCAAAACATGATTTTGACAAACATGGTGTTCATAGAACCTCATTTCGGAGGTCCTGACTCAAAAGCCTCATTTTAGGAGAAAAAAAATTATTGTTTGGAGGCACAATATGGTTTCAAGACACGAGTCCCCAATTCCAACATAGTGTCGGTAGCATCGAAAC